>NW_027506598.1:0-69081 GCF_021521415.1 Bidens hawaiensis
CCGCAATGTTGTACGTAAACAGCAGATCCTACACCATCACATCATTACTACATTAACCAAGACAAAGTAAAAGATGGTATAATCTTTAATCTTAATTGTGTACCTGATGATGATGAACACTGCTCAAAAGGTAATTATAATCATTAGCAAGTTTTATTTTCTGCTGAATAATCGATGGCTCTAACTCAGCACCGTTGTTTCTAAACTCTGATTTTATGTAGTCTGTAAAATGGGTTTTGTGTTCTTTATTCCCAATGTGTTTCTTCACTGTTTTCATTAGCTGTCTATAAACTTTTGCAGCTTTGAAAGCTTCAGCGGATCCCATCCTTGTTCTTCTTCAAATCAATTTTCAATCCTGCTTCAACATAGCGCGGTTAGGGGTGTGCAAAATGCGGTTTGGTTCGGTTTTTAACCTTGAGCATAGCCATAACCGTTAGCTTCCATAAGCGAACTTCGTTGACTGGTCATGAAGCTCGGTTATGGCTACCAAATCAAGTTTGAATGAAGTGAAGAGAGAAAAAGAATGGGGAATTGAATGAAGGTTAATACTATAATATACTGTCAAGGTTTTTCAATACAACATTGACACATATACCCAATCCAATCCAGATATATACAGACTTACATTTTGCATATATATATATATATACTTAAACTCATCTCGCCATAAGAATGTCCTAATTCTTTCCGGTTCGGTTAGGGGCGCATAACCCGAATATTTGGTTAATTGTTAAGGTTTGGTCACCCAATTATTAATATTAATATTAGGGTTTTGAGTTGCAAATAATAGGATTCTAATACTAATAAACAGATGCGGATGGATGTTGATTTCGGATCTGTTAACAAATTGCCGATTGGATTAATGATTTAAAATGTTTTCTATGGGAGGGAGTTATAAATTATGCTGAAATTGAAAGAGTAACGATGAAGAGACTGACCGTTAGAAGTTCGGAGGAGGTGGTTGTGGTTGTGGGCGGATCAAATAATCTGTTCTGGGCTTTCTTAAAACCAACGATGCAGCTTTTTCATTCAATATTATTAATTTAACTACACCCAAAATTTATTTTTATTTTTATTTTTATTTTTATTTTTATTTATAATAAAAAAATAATAATAATAATGCATTGTTTGCTATATAAAAGTTGCATAAGCAAAAAGCAGTAAGGCCTAGTTTTTATATCAATCTATACTTCTTGGCTTGTGTTTGGATTTGTTTTTAAATTTGCATTCATGTAAAAAGTATTATTGACAGTGAAACTTAAAAAAATGAGCTTACTTAAGGTTTTTACAATTCAAGCTCTCAGCAAGTTAATAACAAGCGAGCTAAGCCAAAAGGCTTGTTTAACTTTAAGCTTGAGCCCGAGTTAAAGCCAGATAGGCTCGCTCGTTGAACTCCCTATAATGAAAGACAACATAAGCAAGCATGTCTTCAATTTTATGAAACTCATACTTACATTTTAAAAACACAACACTACATATGTTTCAAGTCGTTAAAAATATATTAATCAGTCACTTAAAAATATGTCATTTTGAACTTTTCTAGTGAACAATATAGCGCCTTTAAAAAGTTATTAAATACCAACAAGATCGAGATAAGCTCGGTAGTCCTAAGAAAACATAAAATCGAGATAAGCTCGATATTCCTAACACCTGCGCCTAATTCGCTTGATTACATTGAAACAAAAACAACATGACAATAACCAAACTACTCTAGAATAGACCACCGCCAAACGGATCTCCTCCATCGAATGGACCCGGTGGAGGGAAGTAGGTTGAGCAGAGAACTTGAAATTGGATTTGCTCGTTAATCTCCCTCAACTCCATTTTGACTTTCTCCACTAATTCAGTTCATTGTAGGAAACATTGCTCAGCAAGTAGGTTCATTTCCGTGAGTTCACAGGCTAGTTCTTGAAGTTTGAGTAGCATTTCGTTGCTGTTTTGGGAAGGCATTTTGAGCAAACAGTGACTGAATTTGGCTTTGATTTGGTGCAAGAAATGAAATTGCAAGGGTGCAATTTATAGCCAAACAGAAACCTTGGGCATGTCCCCGTGTTAATTTGACACGACCCCGTATTGAGCTTTTTTCTGTTATGTGTCAGTCTGAACTTAGATTTATGCAGCGACGATCTAGGACCGCAAATCACGGCCACGGCCCCGTGCTAGGAGAAGCATGGCACTGTGTTAAATGAATTAATTTTTTTTAATATATACAATGCCTAGTTTAAAGGGGGTATGGGCTAGACCATTTTATCCTATTGGTTACCTCCAAGACGGGTTCGAGTGGTCCATCGACGTATGGCTGATATGGACTAAAATATACATATTATTATATAAATATTTCCTACACATTTAAGTACTTTTGAGTTAGGTTTTTAATGAATACATTCTTCGTTGGCTCATATGTGGGTTTTTAAGGTTTTAAAAGACAACAAGCTAATATGAAGTATTTTATTAAACTTGAGACCTACGAATAAAACTTTAAATAATTTTGATATTTATCAATTTTCTTAAAAGATATTTTACATAGAGAATAAGATTTTTTATATGATTTGATAACATAACATAAAAAAGAAAAAAAGAAAACCAACGTATTAAATGAATTGTACTAGTTTAATGTGAACTAGTTTCAATACCCGCGTGCTGTCGCGGGATCTTACAGTGTTGTACTATCTTTTATATACAAACGGACATTAAACCATCATTAGGTGCAACAATAATATTAGCAAAACAAAATCTAACCAAGTCAACAATAGAAAGAAAGTTAGATGACAACTTCATAAATTCAACCGGATTTGTTATTGGGTATGTAAATATCCACTTATTTATTTATTAGTATAGTGGCATCAAGTTTTGCCAGTTTCAATAGGAAGTATTAGTATAAACCTGCAAATTTTTATCCGAGCCAGCTCTTCAAAATCAAATCATAAATAGCGCTAATATAAAAAAAAACTCCTAAATATGGAGAGTGTGATGGTTATCCATATGATCAAGGTTATTGTTTAACTGTAACAACAACAAAGTAGATAGCAACTTCATAAATTCAAAACCTTACATGAGAAATTATGGAAACTTTAAGAAATGCAATAACAAAATACAATAACTCGATAACATGATATAAAAGTATTTTGACCCTGCGTTACTAGGCGGTTGATTAACAGCAACAATAGCAGATCATCAACATATGCATAGGCAGGCTCAGACACATTATCATCATTGCCATTATCTAGTAAACCGACTCGAATACGTTAAGTAAAAATATGCGGGCTAAAATTGTTCAACAACAAATTATATATATATTGAAAGCAGCCACCACTACTTCCTCGCTACCAACGGTTCGGAATTGACTCGGAACCTAGCAACTATAGACGATCATCATCGTAGACTCAGATATGTGATCATCATAGCCGTTCGCAAACAAATCGATCAAAGGGTGACCTTAAAAGTCTCTCGTAAAGTCATGGCTAAGTCGCAATGATAGACAGTCATCATAACAGGCTCAGATACATGATCACCATAGCCGTTACCAGCCAAACCGACCAGAATCAGCAAACACAAATGGCTACTGTCACTACGACGCCACCGCCGCAACAATAGGGCGATGAAAACGCCCACCTGAGCATTGAACCACCCACACAACCTCCACGAATAGTTCGCAACCACCACTCCCCGCAATGCCAACGGTTCCAAATCGGAACCTAAAAATGACAGACATGTTATTAATGAAGCAAACCCCAAATCAGTCTGTTGAGAAATAATCAAAACACATATCATAAACCCAATCAAAACTTGCTTCCATGGAACAAATATTTCAAGAAATCAATATTAGTGTTAAGTATGTTGGATACCTCATTTCAGGGATAAGGCGATAAAGATGGTGATGTAGTGGAACCAAAATAGGGTTTTTAGCCGGCAATCGTCCATAGCTGTGATTACAACCGATTTGGTGCTCTCAAGAGGTTGTGTTTAGTGGTATAATCAGACAAAAGAAAGGCACAAACCTACCAAAATTGAAGTTACCACTATCTTCGCTGGCCACCTGAGCACTGAACCACAAAAGCAGTATCGCCGTCCGGCGCCACCCAGGGTTCCGAATCAGAACCCATCATCAGCGATTTTGATTAAGGGTTTGAAAAACCAGGAGAGGATGGAGAATTGGGAAAGTGAAAACCATCAGTTGAAGACAAATGCAACGCATCATAACCCAGTGTTGAATGCTATGACGTGTAGAGATAGGCACCACACATTTGATGAATACTCAATAATGTGAGTGGGTGAAAAACAGGTTTTTAATATAGTTTTTAATATATGGGCAACTTCATAGAATAGTAACCAGTTTTCAAAAGTGTTTCAATTAGGTCACTTAACTTTAAAAATTGTTCCAATTATGTCACTCAACTTTCGTGTTTGATTAAATTAAAAATTTTAACATGTTTTTTTAGCCAATTTCTTTTCTGTTTCACATAGGAAATCTTTTTATCTTTTTTTTGAAGTTGACGTTGAGTGGCGACGTGAATTTTATTTTTTATTTTTAAATTTTAATATATTAACGTTTTTTAAAAATTTTTAAATTTAACTACATATATTGCAAATTCCGACACCCACATCTTATCATCCATTTCTTTCTTGACGTACACAAAAATCGGTGAGACTTGATTTGAAAATTTAGTGACCCAATTTAAGGAAAATATGCATCAGTGATCTATTGGAACACTTTTGAAAGTTGTTTACTATTCTATGGGATTTTCCCTTTAATATATATATAATATGCTTTCTCACTTGTTTTATCAAATCTATGTCTTTGGAATCGATTGACTCCATTATAGATGCTCTTATATTCATAAAAGGTTAGCGTAAAACTTTATAGTTTTAACAAAATAAATAAGAGTTTTAAAACACTCATTGTCAATTTACCCTCCTAAAATTTTTTTGTTAGAACAATTACCCTTTTATACTTTTCAAAACTAAGCATGTCATTTATGATATCTACCTATTCTAATAAAGTAAAATAATTGTGGACACTTATCATCTTTTGGTTAAGTCTCACAATTTTTTCCCTCCAAAACTAAAATCTTAATTGATACTAGATTAATAATTATTTACTTTTCTTTTACACTTATATTATATCTATATATTTTTATAAAAATAAATATTAACATATTATTTTACCATATATTCCAAAATACTTGATGAAATTCAAAAACAACAATCCAAATTCATCAAGATTGAAAAGAATATAATTTCAAATGTTATCATTAACATATTGCACTATGTATATTATAGAAGATTCAAAAGAAAAACAAAATTTGAATATGCTTTTATTTTACAAAGCAATTTTTTAATCATTAAATTATAAATATATACTTAAAAGTCGGTCCATTTTTTTAAAATCAATCCATTTATCTATTGTTGTTATAAATTGTCATATAAATTATAAATATATGCTTTAAATCTATCCATTTATTTTTTTGGTAAATTAAGTAAACTATATATATGTTAAAATTCAAGGATAATATTACCAAGCACTTTCAGATGTAACAAAGTTTATCGTATTTAATGTCTTAGTTTTTTTTACCAAAGATTTTTTCGGGTTTTTTGTGGAACCTAAATTTGATTTTTGTGGTTCAAAAGTTGGCAAATAAATTGTTTGGTACAGTTAACTGCATTTAGGTCAAAATTTGTTACAGGTCAAAAATAGGAAATCTGAGTATTTTTAAAAGTTTGAGAATGCAAATAGAGTTATCGTCAAATTTGTTACGAGTTCAAAGTGTTGACATGAAAATGCCAAATGAATGAAAGTTAGAATTTTAAACATGATTCGGATTTCAAATTTATTTTCAAGGGCGTTTTTAGAAATAATCAAAAGGTTCGGGATTTGATAAATTGACTATTTTCCCCTCGACTATTAAAATTTAAGAAAAGATTACGAACACTTTTGACATGCCACCCCAAACTTATCAATGCTTCTAACTTTTATCAAATTTGATATATTTGTGTAAGCATTAATTTTTCCTTCAATGGTGATAAGAACGTTGTGCGGGAAACACGCTATGCAAACTATGCTCAAATGAAGCAAAATATTCACAAAATCGAATGAGTTAGCATGTTATTTTTTATTTTGTCATTATGACAAAGTCGAGAAGCCCCCTGAAACTTACCAAAATCTTTTTCATGGTACAGCTCAGAAAAACATAGTTCTTGAATATCATCTGTCGTTACAATTTAATGTTCCCCTTTCCTTCGATAGATGGTAAATTGATAAATATATCAATAAAGGTAACGCTCATTCTATATTTAGGCCGAGTGGTTAAAACTACCATTATATGAGAAGTCTTATTCCCGAAATTAGTTGATAACTAAAATTCTTTCAATTATACATATATGACACTAAGAATGAAATTTTCAATAGAAAAAGTGTCATCGGATACGTTTTTGCACGTGCATTTTTTTTAGTAGGTTCATCTAAAAAAATCATTTTCTGATATAAATAAAATCCGTTTATATACACATAGTATAGATACAAACATAGATGCAATACATTTTTTTCATATACACCGTATAATTATTTGCTTTACTTGTAATTTTATAATTTTGATCATTCCGTGTGTAACACGAGCTCTAAAACTAGTAATATGAATAAAGCAAGAACAACTTAAGATTTTCTTGAATATTTATTGTTGCTCACTTAAGTCGTGTAAACCCATAGTGATGAGTTGTTAAAATGACATAAATATTTATTTCGTTATCTTTTTTCTTTTCTTCTTCTTTGTTTTTTTGGAACTTCAAGTCTCCCAACAAAAACGCAAAAAATCAGAGCTAACTTACACCATTTACTAATGTGTTGCTGCTTGGCACTTGGCACACTATAGAAGAAACAAAGTAGGCTAAATGATCCCCCTATTCCACAGCTGAGTAACATAAACAACACACAACTAACTAAAACCCTTCTTTTAATTAGCTCGTTCGTGGTTGGTAACCGATATGAACTAACTCTCCACCCAAAAACATTCAACTTTAATCGGGCTCATTTGGGTTGCTTTATAAATAGACGAATTTGACAGGTCAACTAGAGATAAAGTTTTGGTTTAGCGAATGACAAAAACAAAAGTAATGAGTTTGAATATCCTATAAATGTGTGGGTCAAGGAATGCTCATTGATAGAAGAGTCAGACATCAATAAGTTTATTAAATTTTTAGAAACAACTTTTAAGTTACTAACTTACCATAGTTAAAAGCAATGTTTCAAAACCCGATTAGATAATGAAACATATGCCTAACTCATTAACTGGCCAGACATGATTTAAGAACCAAATGATGTTAAAAGTTATTTTATAACATATTTACTTGTAGATTTGTAATTTTAATAAAATATAAATACTAAATAAATAAAATATGAAACCTAGGGTAGTCATTAGTAAATGAAACTTGGTGTTCCGTGCGGCCCATGTTTGATTTCTGCCCTCAACATTTAGTTTTAGAGGCGTCAGAGTGATAGTGAGAAACTAGGTGAGTATGTATCTCTCACTAGTTGAATCCTTGAACTGATCGTGTTGTATCTCACCGCGTTGTCGTGTCTTCAGGCGAGTGTTCACGGGCATTGGCCTTAGGTGGGGGATTTTCCCGAATCGAAAGACGAGTGTATCCCGATTTGGTGAATTTAACCAGTAACTTATTTGGAGGACACGTTAGCCGTTAAAAGAAATTAGTAAACGAACCGTAAAATGAATATTTGATGAAGAAATTAAAAAGTTTAAAAATCGGTTTGCTCCTAACCGGCTAGTCCTATGCTTTCTTCCGTTAGACTAAAGGGTATAGATACCATTTTGCTTTTTACTTTACAATGCCACGCGAGCGCCACATCATATCCTACTTCTTTTCATTATCTTTCATAATACCATGAAAATGGTTACCAATTCACCAATATACCACTTTCCTCCCTTTTTTAGATAAAATAACATTATTTATAAAACTAAAACTAATTTAATATAACTAAATAAAATGTGTGAATAAAAACGAAAGAACCAAACTCGACTCGTCACGTACAATGCATTCTCTCCTTTTTAGGTTTTTAATAATATTGATATAACTAAAATAAAACATCTAATTATATATTATATATTATGTATAAAAAGAAATTTATGTTTCAAAAATAATAATAATAATAATAATAACAATAATAATAGTATAAATAATAATAATAATACTTGATTTTAATAATATAAATATAAACAAACACCCCAACTCTTCCCCATTTCTCTAAACACCCCACCAACTCTTCTCCATTTATCCAAACACTCTTGTCTTCTTCATCTCTTCCTCAATCTGTTCACAACATCCAGCTCTCTCTCTCTCTCTCTCTCATAATATTTGTCAAAAAAACTATTAAACAAAATATAAAAGCTTTAAAGGAGGAAGTGAGCGGCAATTCTATCGGCATTTTTGCCATCAAAAATTCACCGTGGGCGGCGCCGACGTGACTGGGGCGGTGTTCACCGCCGGCACCGCAAGCCACATAAGCTCCTTCACCGGCATCCCGGCATCCACACCTTACAGCCTTAGTGAAGTATTGAATTGTACGTTCAATGATGACCTGTCATTTGTTTGGATCCTAAAACGTGGCATCCTCCTTCCTCGGGCAAAAGTTGTTTGCTGTTTCAACTTTCAAGCAATAGATTGCTCTCAAATAAATCATTTGACGGCGGACTTAAAAAGCCACCTACAGACGCTTTACGCCCAATCATTCCGGATAACGCTTGCATCCTCTGTATTACCGCGGCTGCTGGCACAGAGTTAGCCGATGCTTATTCCCCAGATACCGTCATTGCTTCTTCTCTGGGAAAAGAAGTTCACGACCCGTGGGCCTTCTCCCTCCACGCGGCATTGCTCCGTCAGGCTTTCGCCCATTGCGGAAAATTCCCCACTGCTGCCTCCCGTAGGAGTCTGGGCCGTGTCTCAGTCCCAGTGTGGCTGATCATCCTCTCGGACCAGCTACTGATCATCGCCTTGGTAAGCTATTACCTCACCAACTAGCTAATCAGACGCGAGCCCCTCCTCGGGCGGATTCCTCCTTTTGCTCCTCAGCCTACGGGGTATTAGCAGCCGTTTCCAGCTGTTGTTCCCCTCCCAAGGGCAGGTTCTTATGCGTTACTCACCCGTCCGCCACTGGAAACACCACTTCCCGTCCGACTTGCATACTTAAGACTTTTTATTTAAAAAAGGTTTCCAAATAATATCTGATTTTCTAATTGTTCTATACTTCTGTTACAAATTACCTTTTTAAAATCTATTTACAAACAACAATACACACCATGATGAAAATAATGTAACCATAGAAGTGGAAATACCTAATTAATGTTTGAGATACATTTTGTGAAACTTAAACATTTAAGTTGGGAGCCAAAAAGATTAAAAATTCATATTAAGTTTGTTTATATATGAGAGCGAGGTAAAAGAGAGAAGCCCAGTAGGCAATTGGTGTTAGAAAATAATAATAAACCAAATGTTTGTGGTATCAATATTCACATCATTTCCCAATTTGAAGTCCTCTTTTGACACCAAAGAGGAGACTATTAGAGTGCACAAATTAAGGGAATAACTTTCCTATTTCTCTTATATTGCCTTTTATAAAGGATAAAGTTTTACTATTTATATGTTTTGTTTTGTCTCTATGTAAGCACAAGTCAATATACATCAATATAAAGAAAAAGTTCTCTGTTCTTATTTTGAAGATGGTATCAGAGCAGTGTTAGGATCATCACTCATACTACTCATCTAAGCCTCTTTTTTAAGCCCTTCATGAAAAAAAATGTCCGACAAAACCAACAATAATGATCTTGCTTCACAAATCATTAATCCCATCAAAACAAGCCGCCACAAACATCAAAACCACAACCAAAAACAGACCCCGGATGACTCGAATATTGCGGCCAACAACCTACAAACCACCCGTTGCGTGTCGGACACAACCGACAATGATGAGCTTGCTTTACAAATCACCAATCTCATAAATAACAGCCTCACAAATCAAAACTACACCGACAAACACAGCCTCTCGAATAGTAAGACAATAGTTGTCGGCGACTCAGAAACCACGACTCTAACAAGCAACAACACCACAAGCCATGAATCATTGCTCCAACGGTATTCGCCCCTACTCCGGTTACTGCCGGTTATGACACCACAAGAGGGGGTGGAGGGCATTTGGAGAGTAAAGTTGATGGAAGAATCGTCGCCGTCGACGGTGGCGTTAATCCGAAAACAGATTCGTCTACTAAAAAACACAGATGGAGGCCATTGGATTCAGAGAAGAAACAATTGAATGCTTTAGGCGGGGCCTATGGTGGAGATACATCCGCTGGAAATGAAGGAGCACTCCCCAGAGATGAAGGCTGCTACAAAAATGGACGCTGCTACAGGGAGGGAGGTAATGGGTTTGAGAACCCTATCTCAAACCCTTCATCTTTTAATGTTTCATTCTTTAATAATAATTTTTTAAACCCTATAATATTAGAAGTGTTAAGTAAAACTCCCAATGAATCTGTTAATGACAATACATATTTGAAAATCCCAAACATAATTCAATGTCATAAAATAAGGCCCCTCAAAAATATGATTTCTATAAAAACATACAAAATAAAGTTACAGAGGGGCCTATAAAGGGGCCTATCATCAAAGAGGGGATCTTAAATCCTGTTGGGCAAGTAAACATGGCTAAAACATGTGAAAATTTAGAAAAATCATGGATATTTGATTGTGGTGCTACCGACACCATGACTTTTGAATTATTGGACATGATTTCGGAATCTAAACCCAAGATTAACCACATTAAAACTGCAAATGGGGGTATAGTTCCAGTAAAAGGAGGGGGAACTATAGAAATTTCCCCGACTTTAAGACTTTCAAATTGTCTTTATGTCCCGTCTTTGTCACACAAATTGTTATCTATCAGTCATGCAACAAAGGAACTAAATTGCTCCGTTTTAATGCACCCCACTTTTTGCATTTTACAAGACATTAAGACATGAGTGATTATTGGACGTGGCACTTAACGCCAAAGATTGTATTATGTGGACGAAGTGACTCAGCATGATACTATGATGCTAGCTCATGGAACTACAAATCGAGAAGCTTGGTTATGGCATATACGATTAGGACACCCATCTATCGGTTATTTACATTTTTTATTTCCGAAATTATTTCCTTTAAATGAACCAATAAACTGAGAAGCGTGCGCTTTGGCTAAAAGTCATAGACATACTATTAAACCGAACAACACAAAAGTTAATTTACCTTTTTGTTTTATCCATTCGGATGCGTGGGGGCCGGCAGAAGTTCTTGGGGGGCAAAATTTTCGATTTTTTGTTCTTTTTGTTGATGATTGCACTCGTATGACGTGGATATATTTTCTAAAACATAAATCAGAAGTTTTTGACAAATTTACTAATTTTTATGCTATGATACAAACACAGTTTAAAACAAATATCCAAATTCTTTGATCCGATAATGGTGGGGAATTCCTTAATACCGCTATGACACAATTCTGTCAAGAAAAAGGAATAATTCTCCAAACATCTTGCTTCTACAGTCCTGAACAAAGCAGGACGATCGAACGAAAAAACCACATTCTTTTTAGAAATAACTCGAGCCCTCCTAATTGAATCTAAAACTCCTAAATCCTTCTGGCCGGATGCTCTCGCCACCGCCACTTATCTTCTCAATCAGCTTCCAACCAAAGCTCTTGACCTAAAAACCCCTTTCCAAACTCTTTCTGGATTTACCAAACTTCCAACCGCACTTACGGTACAACCACGAATATTTGGGTGCTCCGTGTTTGTTCATATACCTAAAATAAATCGAACAAAACTCGATCCTTGCGCTGAAAAATGTGTTTTTGTGGGCTATGGTGTTAACCAAAAAGGATATCGGTGTTATAGTCCTAAAAGACGTCACATGTACACTACCATAAACTGTGACTTCCTCGAAACTGAATTTTTCTATACAACCCAACATAATGGTCAGGGGGAGAAAGAGGATAATGTCACATTGAGTTGGCTAAAATGGGTTAAAAAATTGGCTCAATCAGAAGAACTCAAACATAGTACCCAACAACCATCATCATTAGAAGATCACAATACCCAAGATGAGTCACACACTTCAGAACAATCTGGTGGACCAAAATTCGGTGCCCTCGACCAAAATTCTCCCGACCTAACTTCTGAGGTAAGTGACTCTCAAACATCGGAAAATGTAACAGATAAAAACTCTCATGAAAATCAAGCTAATAACATACCTGATAATCATGAGATAGAAGTAGAACTAACAGTGCAGGAAGAACAAATAAGATAAGGAGAAACAAGGCAAAAGGAACCAATACAAGAAGAGACAAGACAAGAAGAAGCGGCCGAGAGATATGTTCTTCCACCAAGAGTCAACAGAGGAATTCCAGCAAAACGATACTCTCCAGAAAAACAATCTAAATCCTCGAGATACCCCATTGCAAACATAGCCAAAGGAAACTTGTCCAAAGAAGCCAAGGCCTTTATCTCTTCCCTTTACAATGAACAAATTCCAAATTCTTTAGAACAAGCTCTCGAGTCAAAGAACTGGAAAGATGCAATGGAGGTTGAAATGAAGGCATTGATGAAAAACAACACATGGGAAAAATGTAATCTTCCTCCAGGAAAGAAACCAGTCGGATGTCGCTGGGTATATACAATTAAACACAAACCAGATGGGACCATTGAAAGATATAAAGCACGATTGGTTGCTAAAGGCTACACACAGACATATGGGATTGACTACTCCGAAACATTCTCCCCTGTTGCCAAGTTTGACACAATCCGAGTTCTTTTTTCGATCGCTGCAATTGAAGGATGGCCTCTCCATCAGTTTGATGTCAAGAATGCCTTCCTACACGGTGATTTAAAGGAAGAGGTCTATATGGAAGCCCCACCGGGATTCACATAAAATTTTAAAGGAAAGGAAGTATGTCGGCTAAAGAAGTCTCTCTACGGACTTAAACAATCTCCTCGAGCTTGGTTTGGCAGATTTACTCGAGCAATGACAAAATATGGATACCAGCAAAGCAACTCTGATCATACTTTGTTCCTCAAACGAAAAGGTAAACTTGTGACTTGTTTAATTATATATGTTGATGACATGATCATTACAGGGAACGATGAAAAAGAAATGAAGAAGTTGAAAGCAAATTTGTTCACAGAATTTGAAATGAAGGACCTGGGAAGGCTTAAGTACTTCCTTGGAATTGAGGTACTAAGATCGAAACGAGGAATCTTTATATGCCAGAAGAAATACATTCTTGACCTTCTAGCAGAGACAGGAATGATTGATTGCGAACATGCTGACACACCAATGAGAGTTAATCATAAACTCCATATGGAAGACGAAGCCAAATTAACAAACAAAGAAAGGTATCAATGCCTAGTAGGTAAACTGATATATCTTTCACATACTCGTCCAGATATTTCATATGCAGTTGGAGCGGTTAGCAAGTTTATGCACCAGCCTCAAGTCACCCACATGGAGGCGGTAATGAGGATTATCAGATACCTTAAAGGAACAGTTACCATGGGGTTCTCTTCCAGCAAAATAGACACTTGAAAGTCCAGCTATACACTGATGCAGACTGGGTGGGAGATCAAGAAGACAGAAGATCTACATAAGGATACTTCACCCTTGTTGGTGGAAATTTGGTTACTTGGAGAAGCAAGAAACAAAAGGTTGTAGCCTTATCCAGTGCCGAAGCCGAATTCAGAGGGATTGCACGAGGCGTTGCAGAAGTCCTATGGATCCATAAACTTTTAACTGAAATAGGCTTTCCTCCAACCGAAGCAAGAAAGATTATGTGTGATAACAAAGCTGCAATACAAATTTCAGAGAATCCTGTTCAACACGACCGCACAAAACACATAGAGGTTGACCGGAACATCATTAAAGAAAAACTTGAAGCAGGAATTATAGAGTTGCCTTTTGTTTGATCAGAAGACCAATTAGAAGATATTTTAACCAAGGCCGTCAACGGAAGAATATTCAGCAATTGTCTTGGCAAGTTGAGCATCGGAGACCCCACAACTCAACTTGAGGGGGAGTGTTAGAAAATAATAACAAATCAAATGTTTGTGGTATCAATATTCACATCATTTCCCAATTCGGAGTCCTCTTTTGACAGCAGGATGAAAGCAAAGAGGAGACCGTTGGAGTGCACAAATCAAGGGATTGACTTTCCTATTTCTCTTATATTGCCTTTTGTAAAGGATAAAGTTTTACTATTTATATGTTTTGTTTTGTCTCTATGTAAGCACAAGTCAATATACATCAATATAAAGAAAAAGTTCTCTGTTCTTATTTTGAAGATGGTATCAGAGCAGTGTTAGGATCATCACTCATACTACTCATCTAAGCCTCTTTTTTAAGCCCTTCATGAAAAAAAATGTCCGACAAAACCAACAATAATGATCTTGCTTCACAAATCATTAATCCCATCAAAACAAGCCGCCACAAACATCAAAACCACAACCAAAAACAGACCCCGGATGACTCGAATATTGCGGCCAACAACCTACAAACCACCCGTTGCGTGTCGGACACAACCGACAATGATGAGCTTGCTTTACAAATCACCAATCTCATAAATACCAGCCTCACAAATCAAAACTACACCGACAAACACAGCCTCTCGAATAGTAAGACAATAGTTGTCGGCGACTCAGAAACCACGACTCTAACAAGCAACAACACCACAAGCCATGAATCATTGCTCCAACGGTATTCGCCCCTACTCCGGTTACTGCCGGCTATGACACCACAGGAGGGGGTGGAGGGCATTTGAAGAATTGGGAGAGGTAAGGGTTGGTCAGTGGCGGATGGATGTATTGGTGAGTGGGAGTTAGGCACCCACTCAATTTTTTGTGAACTTTATATATATTACACTTTTTAGTGTTAATTACTTAATTTTGGGTAAAGAAATTTGAAGCCCCCTTTAGTTTTTTAATTCGCCTTCTTATTCTTTCTTAGCCTATCCCAATAAAATGAGAATAAGCCCACTCCTACACTTCATATTTGATAATGAGTATTGATAGAATTAAAAGACACCCTTAAAATAATAAGATCCTAATTCTTAAACGAAGAACACGGCAGACTGCTCAAGCTTTAAGTGACAATCCAAGTTTCAATCAAATCAGGTTCATATATACACGTTTACAGAGATGAAAAAAAGGAAATTAGATTGTATGTATTATCTTAACTCGCAAGCCTTCTTAATTTCTTTATCTTATATATTAATATATCATTGGCTTATTGATGCCTTATTTCTTTGTTTTTGGTAATGTTTCATATGCAACCTGTTAAAACTTAGAAGTTTTAATTCATATTGTTAATTTTAATTCTTTAGTTGCTCACTTGCTTGAATATTATGAAAAGGGAGTTATTTTATAGTTTACATCGTATATTGTTTGGTTTTTGATCTTTACTGCTTAACGTTTTGTTTTACTAGTGCTATGGAAATTTTTTTAAGCCAATATATGGGCCTAGTTTAGTTGATCTAGATAATCTTATTTGGGATCCTGATATGTAAAGAATTTTAGATTACCAAACAGATCAAAAAGATGAGATATGGAAAAAGTATTGGCTTAATGAAAAACTTAGAGGACAATTGTCATTTATATTTTGTTTTGCTATATTTTTCCCCCCACTGAGTTAAATGTCTGGGTCCGCTACTGGGGTTGGTTGTGAGAGCGATGGAAGAAAAAGGAAGGCCACACAATCCACAGCGAGTACACTGACATGGAGGTGTCACGCACCTCTCATGTTCTCACTATAGACGGTTAATAACCTTATAAGCTTCATAACCTAGATAGATTATATGACACTTCCTAGACGTGGCTAGCTTGCAAGGAAATAAAAAATTAAATTATAAATTACAAAAACATTTATAAGATGATAATGCCCGATATCAATTAAACTAGTTATTAACGTTTCCCCCACTTAGCTACATGATCAAACCAAGTGATAATAAGATAATAAAAATGAATCAACAAGGAGAGAGAAGATGATAATGCCCGATGTCAATTAAATATTTATATTTATCAAAGCCTAAATACTAAATAGTATATGAATATTTGTTTTGATCCTAAAGGTATTTAATATATAGTTGGTATTCAAAAGTATGCTTGAATTGCATATTAAAATATAAACTCCACGATCTCTATTGACTTGAGATAATTCGAATATGCAAAATGAAGTCATGATCTGTAAGCAGCCCGTTGACCTTTTGACCCACCTGCTCCCCTTCAATCTTCTAACGATATATTTATTATGATTTATGAACATCAACCAAAATATTAAGTCAACTCTCAATATTCATGTCATCCCTTCTCTAAAAGCCTCCTATCAACAAAACAACATTCGAATATCATGGACTACGATGACGAGATACGCAATCTCCCGATCTACAAAGCCGCAATGAACAACGACTGGGACGCGGTTGTACACATATTCGATATGCAACCCGACAAACTCGATGCAAAACTCACCTATTGGTGGGAAACACCATTACACATCGCCATTGGAACCAACTCGTCCCACGGATTTGTGAACCGAATGATAGAGCGAATTGTGGAGACGGATGGTGAGAAACTAAGGGCCAAGAGCTTGTGGGGAAACACCGCCCTTCATTATGCCGCCAAGGTCGGGAACACCAAGGATGCTAAGCTATTGGTGGCAAAAGATCCAGGCATTGCCCAGATGGTTAACAGAGACGGGCACACTGCGTTGAAACTTGCGGCAAAGTATGGGCGGTTGGAGACACTTTGGTACTTGTTGGAGGTTACTAAAGATGAAATAGGAGAGGATGGCACTAGTCTGTTTGCTGCCGTTTCAGGTGCTGATCTTGTTACACTCACGCTTACAGCTGGTTTTTGTGGTTAGCTATAACTCAAACTACTTACGCGTTTACTTATATTATCTGAATTATTATGTTGTAAATGTAAAAGAAAGAAAAATGGCTTTTGGAGTCTAGGGGCTAACTGGGAGTAGTGTCTCTATTCCTTGTGAAAGAGAAAAGGTTGGCCCTAGGGCTATGGTTGTGCATGAAACCAAAAAAACTGAATCCAAACAAAAACTGATAGTTAGTTTGGTTTTTGGCTTTTATGAAAGGGTTTACTCCATAAAATAGTAACCAAGTTTGAAAGTTGTTCCAATCAGGTCACTGAAAAAATCTTTTGTTCCAATCAGGTCATTAAAGTTTCTTTTTTGTTCCAATTCTAGATATTTTACCTGGATAGCAAGTAATCTAGGTTTTTCTTATATTTCTTAGAAATAATAAAATAAATTTATCTTTGAAAAACAGAACGTCTCCAAACACTATCAGCCCTACCTTCTTCTTCTTCTACAAATCAAAAACATATCGTAATCCTATCAAGAACATATCGTAATCAAGTTTGATTTTGAATCAAGAACCCGATTCAGCAAACAGTGTTGAGCAAGAACTCGGCGAATCCAACGACGACGACAACCTGATTTCAATACCAATCGAACAACATGCATGTTTGTCTTATTTTTTCTTCTTAATATGTGCACGCCAACTGTTCGATAAGATGCCATGAGCCAACCGTTACTAACGGTTTTTGATTATTGAAAACCAAAACCAAACCGTTAGAAATTAAAACTGATCCGTTGCGGTTTGGTTTGGTTTGGTTTCATGTTCTTCCTCCCAACTATCTGGGTTCTGATTGCAAAAGCATTTGTAAATAAAATATGTTGACCTATAGAACCAAAAATTAATGTTAATAGGAATAGAATAAATAGAAATGGTCACGATGGATGGATGTTAAGGTCACATGAGAAGGACCAATGTGGCTAGAGTTTTAATATTATTCTCTATATCACAGTAAAAGAGAGTTCAGGAAAAGTGAAATTTTCAAATATGAGATAGATATCTCTCGTTTTTCTCATCAAATATGGGATATTTCTTGAACATTTTTGCCAATTTTTTAAATTTTCGCAATTTTTTGATTTTTTTTTGCAAATTTTTGGAATTTTAAAATTATATTTCGCAATTTTTATTAATTTTCGCAACCTTTAAAAGTTATTATGCAAAGTCAAAATATTAAAAAATAAAAAAAAAACATAGATTACCTGCTATCTAGGTAAAATATCTAGGATTGGAATAAAAAAAGAAACTTCAATGACCTGATTGGAACAAAAGATTTTTCCAATGATCTAATTAGAACAACTTTCAAACTTGGTTACTATTCTATGGAGTAAACTCTTTATGAAAAATAGAACTTTCATTTCGTTTAGGTTTTGTGTGTGACTAAAACTGACAAAACCGAAACAAACTTATGGATTTTCATTTTTTTTTATTTTGAATTTTAAATGACTTACAAGAACTTGATAAATGGTGTAACTCATATAGATTAGGTATATTGGTTTTTATTAATCCCAACTATCGTCTTTTGGTCATTACCGGTCTCAACTAACGAAATGGCTGCTGACGGTTCCAACTTCTAACGCATTTGTTCCTAAAGGTCCGCGACTAACAGAATCCTAACGTCGTTAGTTTCAGGTCGCCGGAAAAACATTTTTGGCTGGAAAACTCAAATTTTTTCCCGAAAACTCAACATTTTCGTCCCAGACATCTTGGTAACTTTGTATCGGACCTTTAGAAACCTTTTTTTAGTAAAAGCTTCAATTAGTGAGGTCGCCAAAAACCCAAGAACCATCGTTGGAATCGGTTGATGGTGCTCAAGTGGTGGTATTTGGTTGGCTGTGAGTCAATTGGTGGTGGAGGCGGTGTTCAGGTGGTGTTTTCCGGTAACAAATTTGTCTTTTCCGGCCAAAAACCTTTTTCCGGCAACCTGAAACTAATGGCATTAGAATTCTATTAGTCGCGGACCATTAGGGGACAGATACATTAAAAGTTGGGACCGTCAATAGTCAATTCATTAGAGGTAGTAACCAAAAGATAATAGTTGGAATTAATAAAAACCAATATACCTATATTTTAACCCAAATGTATAACAATTAATTAATAATTTTATTAACTAACATTTACACCAAAGGTTTAGATCCATATTAACTATTTTAAGCCAATTTCTTTTTGATAAAAAAATTTCAAGCCTAAATGGTAAAATTGAAAAAGCCAAAACCAAACCAAAAATTGAAATCGAATGTTTTTAAATCCGATATTTTGATGTTTGGTTTGAGTCTAAACCCGACTCATGCACACCACTAATTGGCCTGGATCCTACAAATTGCTCAGTTGTGATTCTTTTTTCATAGAATGCGTGCGTTTGTTATTTACTTACAATATATTAAAAAGTGGCCCATGCTAAAAACGACTTCTTTATACTTTAACCCGTTCTGACTCATTATTCGACCCCTTGTCCTACAGATGTAGCACTTTATCTAGTAAGAACGTATCCGGATTTAGTTACCCAAAAAGACAGGGAAGGTCAGACCGCCTTACAAGTACTGGCCACAAAACCGCATGTTTTTCCTAGTGGCAACCCGTTACAGTTCTACCAGCATCTCATCTACAGATGTATGTATGGTCTCCGTACATTCATTATACTCTATTCTAAAATCCTATCTGCATTAACCTGATAGATTTTTATCCATTCGTGGGTTATTTTAAGGTATTCCTATGAATCTCGAGAAAACCTCAAATCGTCAGTTGGCATCTTTTGTCTCAAAGTGTATCGTGCTCATAGCCCCGTGTGGTAAAGATATGTATAATATGAAACTAAGCCATATTCAGACACTCACACTCGTGGAACGTATGTGTTCGATTGTTATAGGAAAAGGAAGCCATGATTTAGCATGGAATGTACTAGGAACCGCGGTTTCTACAGCTGTAAAAACCGGGATCTATGAGCTTATAAAAGTTTGTGTTGAGACGTACCCGGACATAGTTTGGTATGAAGATGACGGTTTGTATTTGTTTCTTTCGGCCATAAGATACCGACAAGAAAAGGTGTTCAATCTTGTGTATGAAATGACGAGGCATAAAGTGTTTGCTGCAACTGATAATCCTAATGGAGATAACCCGTTGCATATAGCGGGGAGGTTGTCACCTCTGCCACGCCTTAAGACCGTTAGTGGGGCGGCTTTGCAAATGCAACGGGAGCTTCAATGGTTCAAGGTGATCTCATGCTTTTTAGTAATAAATCTAACTAGGGTTGTACAAGTCGACTCGAGCCAGGGCGAGATTGGGCTCAACTCTTATGCAAACCAAGCCGGCTTTGCTTGTTTATCTTAACAACTTGAAAATGTTGAGCTCAACTTAATAACAACCCCCCCCCCCCTTCTCTCTCTCTCTCTCTCTTGTTAACCATGTTATTGAATCCAAGACACTAAAGAAGAATTCGCTAGGTATTAAGTTCTAGTTGTGACAAAATTCTAACATTCTTGCAGGAAGTGGAAAAACATGTGGAGCCATTATACAAAGACGCTTTAAACAAAGATCGCAAGACCCCAAGAGCAGTATTTACAGAAGAACACAAGGACCTACTTCAAGAAGGAGAAGCATGGATGAAGGACACGTCATCATCGTCAACAGTTGTGGGTGCACTCGTGGTCACCATGGCCTTTGCAGCCGCCTTTACTGCGCCAGGTGGCAACAACAGTTACGGTCTACCATTATTACTAAAAAACAAAACATTCCTCCTATTCATAGTATCAGATGCCATCGCATTATTCGCCTCAACAACCTCCGTTTTAATGTTTTTAGCAATACTAACTTCCCGTTATGCAGAAGAGGATTTTTTCTACGCGTTACCTAAAAGAATGATGATTGCACTCGTCTCACTTTTTTTGTCACTGGCTGCTACAATGATCGCGTTTAGCGCAACACTCGCCCTACTACTTCGAGATGAAATACCATGGATTGCTGCCCCAGTCACATTGTGTGCCTCGGTTCCCGTGACATTATTTGCTATGCTTCAGTTCCCATTACTTGTTGAGTTAGTTTATTCTACTTATGGCCCTAGCATTTTTAAGAAAAAAATGTCTGCCTAAATGATAATAGCATTATTACATTCTTAATTTCTTATATAACTTTATATCCAAGTTATGATCGACATAATATCTTAATATAGACGATAAGCTAAGGGTGTTAAAATCATACTAAACTAAGTTAAGAAAGCGATAAAAGAACATAAACGGCTTACACTCCTCTGCAAGATAAAGTATGTAAAAAAGTAAGACTCTTAAAACTCTATCACCTGACTATCATTATCATAAACCGAGCATCAAGCTGGTAATTGAAGCTTTTCATTGTTCTTCCAGCTGTATTCAAAGAAAAAAATAACAAGTATTTTAGAATTTTAGCACAATAATTTTAATCTGAGAAGGCTGTTAAGACAATTTACCTTAAAAAGTAGTAGTAGAAGAAATCAGCATAGAGTAATGTTTGAACTATCCCTGCTATCCAAGCTGCGGATCAAATAGCATTATATGTTATCAAGTCTTTATGTTCAAAACTTCTTAAGAAATAAATTTAGATCATTATGAAAAGTTAAAAACTGTCTTAAAATGTAGGGGTGTGCATGGGTCAATTTTGGGCTCAAACAAAACCAAAAACCGAACATTCAGTATTTGTGTTTTTTCTTTTATTTTCCATTTTTTAGGTTTTACCATTTGGGCTTGAAACTTAAGGCCCAAAATAATGAATTTGAGCCTGAAACTTTGGGCTTAACTTTGTTTTTTAACTAAGGATTAATTGATTATTACACATTTGGAACTAAAATTTGTGCGCTAGACCATTTAACAATTTCGTACATATTACTTAAAATTCGTTTTTTCAGTTCGGTTTTTGGGGGTTTTTCGGCTGGTTTTTCAGGTTTTACCACTTGGGCAGTTGAGCTTGAGGCCTTGAACATTTAGGGTCAAAATAATGAACTTGAGCTGAAACTTTGGGCCTAAATTTCTTTGCTTTTGGACTAAAACTTTTGTAACCAAAAGTCAGTTTTGAACTAACTTAGGGTCAAATAACGATTAGTTAATTATTACACATTTTGAACTAAAACTTTTGGAAAACCAGAACCAAAACTGAACCGAAAAAACCAACTCTTTGAAAACTTAAACCCCCCCCCCCCCCTCTCTCTCTTCCAGGCCCATCACAAAGTCAATTTTCATTGAATGTGGTTATTTCCTTTCAGTTATTCCGGTTACGGTTTGGCGATTTTGGTTTCGTACACCGCACTAATAAAATGTGCAACGAACATAACAAAGAAGAGACGTACTGATCCAATGGACATAATGGGGCTCGGTGAAGTGGCGGTAGATCCAGTTCAAAATGTAAAGCGCGCGGTAGGCTCTGCACAAAAAGAAAAGCAAACTTTTTTACATCACATAAAAGAAGAAAATAATGCTTACTGCTAGTGTATAGAAAAATTGCATTACCCTAAGAGAAATATATATTGACCAGTCAAATTGTCAATGTTTCTAGTCCTTTGCAACAAGACCAACTGAGGAAGTATTGCAACAGCTTCCAAGTATAGAGAGAATGTCCACATTACCTGTTCATAATGCATTTTAAAAAAATATAACGCAACAGATTATTATAAGTTTACTTATAGATTTAAACGCATGCATACCTCTTTAAAAGTGAACTTGTGATGAATAAACAGAGCTAAAACCAAACAAGGAAGCATGAGAAAATAATGGCGGAACGTGTCCTGATCTTTATCATATGATCTACGGACGATCTTGTGGCGCCTTATATACCACACAATAGAGAAAGAACTTCCCAGGAATATTATCTTCATGATGGTGTTATATAGTGAAATGAAATCAGTGAATAAATCCAAGTAACGAGTAGCAAACACCAGTGCATAGAGCTCCTGAGTCTTGAGTGAAATCCCTAAAGGCAGCAGTAGATTATTAAAAAAATTAATCAAACAGCATGTCATGAATACAAATATTTGTCTAATTAAGTGTTCGTGTCCGTGCTCGTTTAAAGTTAAATGAACATGCTGGGTTACAGGCCTATTGATGAATATTATTGTCCCTAATTATGAGCCCTAAGCAATGCTGTCGATGAAATTAATTCACTTGATATTTGGGGAATCGAAAAACAGCAATGTAGGTGATGACATAAAAGGAAGATGGTAGCACCTGCGCAGGATTTGATGGTGTGAATCTTCAAGAGTAAGACGAGGACACTGACCAGATGAGTCATGTCACCAGCAAGCCTGAACATATTCATTCTTCACCGATCTAATAATAATAATAATAATAATAATGTAACCGATCTCTTCCTTCTTCCCGTCCGGCGTTATGTAAAAACCCACCCCGGAAATGCAAATGATCGGGGACCATCAAACGCCTTGGATTGGATTGTAATAACTCTAACTGGGCTTTAACATTCGGGTCCACCAGCAACCCGGATACCTTCGGTTCGGTTCTCGCTCTTAATTTTCTTTTTAAAGAATGTCGTTACAAGTCAGTGTACACTTTAGATCTCTTTTGGCCCACGTGCTTGTGTTTTTACCCTGAACTTTGATGTGAGAGTCGGTGTTTTTTTGGCATGTCGGTAATTGTACAATTGTGTAATATTGAGTGATGACAAGCATGTGTATGGAAGGGATCACTACATCGTGTGAAGTATGGATAGATCTGGACAACCAAACAATTTTGACTTAAAACATATGGTATGTTATGAATGGTGTTGTATACTCTATGTTGTGCATATGAGTTATTAGTTTTAATAACTGTTATGGATGTGTAAATGTTTAAACTCTAGAACTCGCTCGACGGGAATGGCTTTTAGTATGCATATCAGGTTGGTTTGCTGGTGTTGATGTTTGAGGGCACGACTGGCAACGAGGCGGAGATACCTTTTTATGCTTAGTTTGACCTTTTATAAAGTTACTTTCAAAGTATAGACCATCTTCTTACTTGGTTTAGTGGCCATATCTACCCTTCAAAACTACTTGTACTCTGCCTTCTTCCCGAGTTCGAGCCTCCAAAGCAGAAGTTTCATTCTTTTTTACTTGGTTATTTAGGATATACTGTGTGTCACTGTTCTATATATGTATAAATAAATAACATTAATTATTATAATCGCCACCGTAATGCCCATATTTTGGGTTTAGTTCTGAACCGTAACAAACGTAGCCGATACTGATAAAGTTCGTGTTAACTAGCCGCTACAATAACCGTGTTTTATTGACCAAATAAATTTTTTTTTAAATATGTTAATTTTTTTTTTCATATCATATGCTATACGAGTGTTCTAGGTGTTTTACTAATTTGTGTTTTGGATTTAATGCTTATAACAGTATGAACCTAACCGATACCAACCGAATTTGTACACGCTGCCGCAACGCGGCGGGCTTGCTACCTAGTTACCAGATTAATATAGGTTTTATAGTTATATATGACTTTGTAGACGCGCCCATTGGAATCTGAGAGGTCCATTTCTTTTTTTAATTGCTTTGACTTACAATGATGGTCGTCGGAACTGGTATAGTGTCACACCCCAATCTACGGCGGAAATACCGGGATGCGAATCGTTTGTTCACAGCTCACAAGGTACTATCATATAATATAAAATATGACAACATCTATTAATTCATTTATTTCAAACTTTCATATCAAGTGCACAAGTTTCTAAACATGACAATTATAATCCAAAACAAATTAACAGAGCAAATATTCTTTATTTATTGCCTAGGGTCCTTCTAAGCATTTTTCACCTTAACTTCAAGTCAACTGATAACCTACATATGCGTAGAAAATAAACAATAGATTTTGTCAATACGAGGTTGAGTGAGACAATCACCAATTTTTCATGATATAATAATATATATGAGAAATAAGCAAACAAAATAAAGCGAGTAATAATCAATCAAACCATGAGCAAATAGTGGTGTCAGTTGATCATTGACATGCGAATCGGGCGTTGGCTACTATGACAATCGTACAATCATACTATAATGTGATTATGATGGACCTCTCCGAATGCGATAAAATAAACACTTAAACAAGTAGCAATTAGCATTTAATTGAATACACACAATATTTACGTTTGCTAGTTTGTGTATGTGTGTGTGTGTGTATATAATATAAAAATGTGAACTAAATACGTATATTTCCCCAAAAGTTATTAAAAATCAGTAAAATTAAAGGGGAATGATATCTCACCTTTTTGCTCAGGCGAGTGTGCAAGAAATAAGAATAAAAGATAATAAAATAAGTGAATCGTCCTTTAACGCGTCATCTGAGATAAACCGAATATACCTGAAACTTTGAGACAAATAACTATAATTAAAACCGAGAACATAGCCATTGGAATCGTTCCAAACGGATTTCTAGAACTCCGGTTATGAGATAAATAACGATTAAGCGAGCTGGTACTGACCAGAATCCGAACAGCGAGTCGGAAGTCAGGTTGTGGTCAGTAGCCTTAAAATATAGAAATAAAAACAAAAGTCTTCTGGACCGAAAGTTGGTTCCGACCAGAAGTGATAGAAAGCGATCGGTCAATGTTGTTGACCAATATACCCTTAAACGGGTCGGAGTCAAATTGACTCGTCAATACCCCTCAATCTCAGAAATTAATTGAGGATTGTCGACTAATGACTAATAACGAACAACTTTACAGTAAACAACTTACCCGGAAAATGCTTGAATCGATGGGAATATGGAGTCAAAGGCCGGTTAAGAAAGCAAAGTCAACACAAACACTTATAACTTTGAGTAAAATAGCAAGAACGGAGATGAAATAGTATGTTTAATGAGGGTGACGGCTAGGAGAGCTATTATTAAGGTTTAGGGGAGAGTTTGGCAGATGATTAATGTCTTGTTTATATAGGATAGGTAAGCACAGGTTAATTTTAGTTAAAAAACTCGATTAAGTAACCAAATCTCGTTTAATGACTAAATCAACTGAAAACTCATAAAAATTCATTCTTGTTGAAGGGGTTAATGAATGTGGACATGTACTAAGTCTAGGATAGTTTTCTTGGGCTTAAAACATGCGATTCGGTCCAAAAATAACTGATTTTGCATTAAAATATGAATTAGGAGTTAAAATAACAAAGAAATTTGGTTTAGACCCTTGGTTGTGCCATGCGACCACCTCACCTTCCTTGGCCGCGCGGCGTGGCGTGGTCAAGGGGTGGGGTGTTTTGCTTTTTGGCAGATTTAGTCCTGTGCTTTATAAGATGTTTTTTTTTGGCGTTTTAGGAGTTTTTAAGCACTAAATGATTAGTTTGAATAGCATAAAGGGTATGAAATGAAAATACAACTGTAAATACTTGTAAATGCTTGAATTTATTAATAATAAAGATCCAAATTACATTCGCAAGTCGATAAAACAAATACAAATATGATTACAAAAAGATCCGAAATGTTACACATATAACCAGCAATGGTGCTCCCAAAAATGTAAAAGTTTTACATTTTTTTAAACTAGATTTTGCCTTACGGATTAATTGGGTTACTAAATTCTATCTTTTTGAAAATCTTAATTTGATTTTGACCCTTTATTGTTGCTGCAGACTACATGATGTATAACTAAAGTTCTTTTAACTTTTCATTTTAGTTGTAGCTCGGGTGGGCTGAGTAAAAAGTGCAAATGGGTTCGAATCAAAATGTGTGATAGTAGTGCAAGTCGATCTAGCTGGTAAAGAGTTCTAAAGGGTTCGGGCCAAAATGTATGATAGTAGTGCCAGTCGGTCTAGCTGGTAAAGAGTTCTAAAGGGTTCGAGTCAAAATGTGTGATTACCAATAATAGTGCAGGTCTGTCTAGCTGGTGAGGAGTTCAAAAGGGTTCAGGTCAAAATGATTCAGGTAAAATGTGTCATTTTAGTTGCAGGTAGGATGTTTGGGTTACACATTATTTTACTAAAAAAAGAGAGTTCGAGTAAACTTCTTCGGATACCATTCTTTACCAGTCGAGCTACTTTGTTCTTTTGGAAGTGAAAATCTGTATTGACTTTAGAGTGGGACAAGATCTTGAGATTGTTGGGTGTGGCCTGCCATATTGGAAGTAAGGT
Organism: Bidens hawaiensis; assembly: GCF_021521415.1. Classification (NCBI taxonomy): domain Eukaryota; kingdom Viridiplantae; phylum Streptophyta; class Magnoliopsida; order Asterales; family Asteraceae; genus Bidens; species Bidens hawaiensis. Next base: position 27,021 of record NW_027506598.1, read on the forward strand.
GAATGGATAAGACGAATACAACTGATGTTGAAGTAGACGATTTTAATAATATGGACGGTGAACGCATTTGGTGAATATGGATGCACAAGGAAAGGAAGTTCTTGTTCACAGTTGGAGGAGTCAATATGTGTTTCTAGGAACTAGACAAGTCAACTTTATTTTCTCATATACTTTAATATTGAAATAGATGATTTTAATTCTATGGAGGGGAACACATTTGGTGAATACGGATGCACGAGGAAAGAAAGTTCGTGAGCGTTGGAGGACTCAATGCTAGCTGATAAGTTTCGAGGATCTAAATAAATCAGGTTTATTTCCTTGTACACTTTAGTAACTCGAGCTCACATAGTTGATTACAACATACACTTTATTTATTTTGTATTTATTCAATAACCTTTGTTACGAGGAACTTTCTGCCAAACATATAATCGACCCGCTTGGTAGTTTAACGCGTCGTGCTGCAATGAGGACGGGCAACAATACTAGTATGGAGACAATTGTGGGTCAAAATACTGAATATAATTTAAACTTTTGCATTAGTCATTTATTGCCACTATATAAATAGAGGGTCAAGTTATTCTACAAAGTGAATGGGTGGTAGGAGACAAAAATAAGAAGGATGAGAAGGATTTATAGCCACACAAAAAAACCCTTAAAAAGTAATAAAAAAATAATAACTCAAAATTTTATATAAAAACGAAAAAATAAAAAACACAAAAATGTTTCCACTGTCTTCCTCGTTTAAAAAAAGACTCAATGTGAGGGAAAAAGCTCATTGTGCCTTTTTGTTTAAACTGTGTTTTGCGTTTATTTTCGTTATTGATTGTGTCTTTTTTTTCTTGATATTGTGTTATATTAATATTGTGGTATATTTTGTTCGGCATTGTGTTACATGTTGCGATCTATGGTGTCCTTTTTAGTTATAATTATGTCTTTTGTTCATTTTCGTCATTGTGTCTTTCTGTCGTTTTTTTTGTTTGGAACTAGAATGACAAAGGATACATTTGAGTTTTTTTTTTCGTTTTTATTTAGACTTTGAGTTATGATTTTTTTTATAAATTTTTTGTTAAGGGGGTTTTTGTGTGACCATAAATACTTCTCACACTTCTTATTTTTGTCTTCCTTTATATTTTAACCTTTCCTATAAATAGAATACCTAATTAATGTTTTAAACTAGTATTTAAGCACGTGGTTCGTGGTGGGGTAGTAGGATGGTGTTGGGAATAGGGATGAGCGTTTTCGGTACGGGTACCGGGAATTCGGTACCGATTTGGTACCATCGCTACCGAATCGGTACCAAGTTTTGAGTTTTTGGTATCGGTACGGTACCAGTATTTCCCGAAAGATCAAACTGTAACAATCAGATAAATGCAATTCGACCATCAATTCAACTGTAACAATCAGATAAATGACTTAAAAAGATCAAACTTTTACTGCAGAAAGATTACCACCACCAAGTCCTGACTATTGGCTGCAAAATCGCGTGTCCATAAAATGATGAAGGATTTCTAGACAAAGATACCCGTGTATAATCCAAGTTACCTATTTGTTTAATTTCCTAGAATTTGTAAAAGGTCGTGAGTTATAAAAAGAAGAGCAACATAATAAGCATAATGTTAACATAAACACACACCGTATTCAACTAAGGCCTCCCTTAAATTTGCAGCAAAGTTGGACGTACATTTTAAGTTTTCCAGATATAAACATGCATCATCAACAAAAAAGTAACAAAAACATAAACACTAACTACTCTATGCAAACAAAAAAATGAAGATTTGTTTACATATGCTTGATGATTAGTGCCTGATTTCAGAAGGGTTTCTGTCGGTTTTCCCATTTTCAATCCCATGTTTCAGATTATTGTTTTTATCAGTAATAGGTGAAATGGGTAAAAGATATGGGGAGAGGGGTCATTGAAACGGATCAAAACTTGTTTGATGCGTACTTTTTAATTATATGTTATAAAACTCAAAAATTAATAGAAAAAAAGTGTTTTATGGCAATCGGAGCCGACCTGTTTTGACCCAGCAAAATCTATCTGATCTATCGGTTCTAGCCTCCTGTTTGAAAGCTTTGATTGAAGTTTAAAAGCAACATTTGTTTAACGCCTACTGAGAAACGAATTAAAAATGGGTTTATTAACTATTATTTTTACCTCTGAAATTTAACAAAATTTGCATATTAAAAGAAACTAAGATGCCTGTGTCAGTGTCTCCTTCAGTAATCTATGGATTCACAGCTTCAGTAATCTATGTTCTCACTATAGACGGTTAATAACCTTATAAGCTTCATAACCTAGATAGATTATATGACACTTCCTAGACGTGGCTAGCTTGCAAGGAAATAAAAAATTAAATTATAAATTACAAAAACATTTATAAGATGATAATGCCCGATATCAATTAAACTAGTTATTAACGTTTCCCCCACTTAGCTACATGATCAAACCAAGTGATAATAAGATAATAAAAATGAATCAACAAGGAGAGAGAAGATGATAATGCCCGATGTCAATTAAATATTTATATTTATCAAAGCCTAAATACTAAATAGTATATGAATATTTGTTTTGATCCTAAAGGTATTTAATATATAGTTGGTATTCAAAAGTATGCTTGAATTGCATATTAAAATATAAACTCCACGATCTCTATTGACTTGAGATAATTCGAATATGCAAAATGAAGTCATGATCTGTAAGCAGCCCGTTGACCTTTTGACCCACCTGCTCCCCTTCAATCTTCTAACGATATATTTATTATGATTTATGAACATCAACCAAAATATTAAGTCAACTCTCAATATTCATGTCATCCCTTCTCTAAAAGCCTCCTATCAACAAAACAACATTCGAATATCATGGACTACGATGACGAGATACGCAATCTCCCGATCTACAAAGCCGCAATGAACAACGACTGGGACGCGGTTGTACACATATTCGATATGCAACCCGACAAACTCGATGCAAAACTCACCTATTGGTGGGAAACACCATTACACATCGCCATTGGAACCAACTCGTCCCACGGATTTGTGAACCGAATGATAGAGCGAATTGTGGAGACGGATGGTGAGAAACTAAGGGCCAAGAGCTTGTGGGGAAACACCGCCCTTCATTATGCCGCCAAGGTCGGGAACACCAAGGATGCTAAGCTATTGGTGGCAAAAGATCCAGGCATTGCCCAGATGGTTAACAGAGACGGGCACACTGCGTTGAAACTTGCGGCAAAGTATGGGCGGTTGGAGACACTTTGGTACTTGTTGGAGGTTACTAAAGATGAAATAGGAGAGGATGGCACTAGTCCGTTTGCTGCCGTTTCAGGTGCTGATCTTGTTACACTCACGCTTACAGCTGGTTTTTGTGGTTAGCTATAACTCAAACTACTTACGCGTTTACTTATATTATCTGAATTATTATGTTGTAAATGTAAAAGAAAGAAAAATGGCTTTTGGAGTCTAGGGGCTAACTGGGAGTAGTGTCTCTATTCCTTGTGAAAGAGAAAAGGTTGGCCCTAGGGCTATGGTTGTGCATGAAACCAAAAAAACTGAATCCAAACAAAAACTGATAGTTAGTTTGGTTTTTGGCTTTTATGAAAGGGTTTACTCCATAAAATAGTAACCAAGTTTGAAAGTTGTTCCAATCAGGTCACTGAAAAAATCTTTTGTTCCAATCAGGTCATTAAAGTTTCTTTTTTGTTCCAATTCTAGATATTTTACCTGGATAGCAAGTAATCTAGGTTTTTCTTATATTTCTTAGAAATAATAAAATAAATTTATCTTTGAAAAACAGAACGTCTCCAAACACTATCAGCCCTACCTTCTTCTTCTTCTACAAATCAAAAACATATCGTAATCCTATCAAGAACATATCGTAATCAAGTTTGATTTTGAATCAAGAACCCGATTCAGCAAACAGTGTTGAGCAAGAACTCGGCGAATCCAACGACGACGACTACCTGATTTCAATACCAATCGAACAACATGCATGTTTGTCTTATTTTTTCTTCTTAATATGTGCACGCCAACTGTTCGATAAGATGCCATGAGCCAACCGTTACTAACGGTTTTTGATTATTGAAAACCAAAACCAAACCGTTAGAAATTAAAACTGATCCGTTGCGGTTTGGTTTGGTTTGGTTTCATGTTCTTCCTCCCAACTATCTGGGTTCTGATTGCAAAAGCATTTGTAAATAAAATATGTTGACCTATAGAACCAAAAATTAATGTTAATAGGAATAGAATAAATAGAAATGGTCACGATGGATGGATGTTAAGGTCACATGAGAAGGACCAATGTGGCTAGAGTTTTAATATTATTCTCTATATCACAGAAAAAGAGAGTTCAGGAAAAGTGAAATTTTCAAATATGAGATAGATATCTCTCGTTTTTCTCATCAAATATGGGATATTTCTTGAACATTTTTGCCAATTTTTTAAATTTTCGCAATTTTTTGATTTTTTTTTGCAAATTTTTGGAATTTTAAAATTATATTTCGCAATTTTTATTAATTTTCGCAACCTTTAAAAGTTATTATGCAAAGTCAAAATATTAAAAAATAAAAAAAAAACATAGATTACCTGCTATCTAGGTAAAATATCTAGGATTGGAATAAAAAAAGAAACTTCAATGACCTGATTGGAACAAAAGATTTTTCCAATGATCTAATTAGAACAACTTTCAAACTTGGTTACTATTCTATGGAGTAAACTCTTTATGAAAAATAGAACTTTCATTTCGTTTAGGTTTTGTGTGTGACTAAAACTGACAAAACCGAAACAAACTTATGGATTTTCATTTTTTTTTATTTTGAATTTTAAATGACTTACAAGAACTTGATAAATGGTGTAACTCATATAGATTAGGTATATTGGTTTTTATTAATCCCAACTATCGTCTTTTGGTCATTACCGGTCTCAACTAACGAAATGGCTGCTGACGGTTCCAACTTCTAACGCATTTGTTCCTAAAGGTCCGCGACTAACAGAATCCTAACGTCGTTAGTTTCAGGTCGCCGGAAAAACATTTTTGGCTGGAAAACTCAAATTTTTTCCCGAAAACTCAACATTTTCGTCCCAGACATCTTGGTAACTTTGTATCGGACCTTTAGAAACCTTTTTTTAGTAAAAGCTTCAATTAGTGAGGTCGCCAAAAACCCAAGAACCATCGTTGGAATCGGTTGATGGTGCTCAAGTGGTGGTATTTGGTTGGCTGTGAGTCAATTGGTGGTGGAGGCGGTGTTCAGGTGGTGTTTTCCGGTAACAAATTTGTCTTTTCCGGCCAAAAACCTTTTTCCGGCAACCTGAAACTAATGGCATTAGAATTCTATTAGTCGCGGACCATTAGGGGACAGATACATTAAAAGTTGGGACCGTCAATAGTCAATTCATTAGAGGTAGTAACCAAAAGATAATAGTTGGAATTAATAAAAACCAATATACCTATATTTTAACCCAAATGTATAACAATTAATTAATAATTTTATTAACTAACATTTACACCAAAGGTTTAGATCCATATTAACTATTTTAAGCCAATTTCTTTTTGATAAAAAAATTTCAAGCCTAAATGGTAAAATTGAAAAAGCCAAAACCAAACCAAAAATTGAAATCGAATGTTTTTAAATCCGATATTTTGATGTTTGGTTTGAGTCTAAACCCGACTCATGCACACCACTAATTGGCCTGGATCCTACAAATTGCTCAGTTGTGATTCTTTTTTCATAGAATGCGTGCGTTTGTTATTTACTTACAATATATTAAAAAGTGGCCCATGCTAAAAACGACTTCTTTATACTTTAACCCGTTCTGACTCATTATTCGACCCCTTGTCCTACAGATGTAGCACTTTATCTAGTAAGAACGTATCCGGATTTAGTTACCCAAAAAGACAGGGAAGGTCAGACCGCCTTACAAGTACTGGCCACAAAACCGCATGTTTTTCCTAGTGGCAACCCGTTACAGTTCTACCAGCATCTCATCTACAGATGTATGTATGGTCTCCGTACATTCATTATACTCTATTCTAAAATCCTATCTGCATTAACCTGATAGATTTTTATCCATTCGTGGGTTATTTTAAGGTATTCCTATGAATCTCGAGAAAACCTCAAATCGTCAGTTGGCATCTTTTGTCTCAAAGTGTATCGTGCTCATAGCCCCGTGTGGTAAAGATATGTATAATATGAAACTAAGCCATATTCAGACACTCACACTCGTGGAACGTATGTGTTCGATTGTTATAGGAAAAGGAAGCCATGATTTAGCATGGAATGTACTAGGAACCGCGGTTTCTACAGCTGTAAAAACCGGGATCTATGAGCTTATAAAAGTTTGTGTTGAGACGTACCCGGACATAGTTTGGTATGAAGATGACGGTTTGTATTTGTTTCTTTCGGCCATAAGATACCGACAAGAAAAGGTGTTCAATCTTGTGTATGAAATGACGAGGCATAAAGTGTTTGCTGCAACTGATAATCCTAATGGAGATAACCCGTTGCATATAGCGGGGAGGTTGTCACCTCTGCCACGCCTTAAGACCGTTAGTGGGGCGGCTTTGCAAATGCAACGGGAGCTTCAATGGTTCAAGGTGATCTCATGCTTTTTAGTAATAAATCTAACTAGGGTTGTACAAGTCGACTCGAGCCAGGGCGAGATTGGGCTCAACTCTTATGCAAACCAAGCCGGCTTTGCTTGTTTATCTTAACAACTTGAAAATGTTGAGCTCAACTTAATAACAACCCCCCCCCCCCCCCCTTCTCTCTCTCTCTCTTGTTAACCATGTTATTGAATCCAAGACACTAAAGAAGAATTCGCTAGGTATTAAGTTCTAGTTGTGACAAAATTCTAACATTCTTGCAGGAAGTGGAAAAACATGTGGAGCCATTATACAAAGACGCTTTAAACAAAGATCGCAAGACCCCAAGAGCAGTATTTACAGAAGAACACAAGGACCTACTTCAAGAAGGAGAAGCATGGATGAAGGACACGTCATCATCGTCAACAGTTGTGGGTGCACTCGTGGTCACCATGGCCTTTGCAGCCGCCTTTACTGCGCCAGGTGGCAACAACAGTTACGGTCTACCATTATTACTAAAAAACAAAACATTCCTCCTATTCATAGTATCAGATGCCATCGCATTATTCGCCTCAACAACCTCCGTTTTAATGTTTTTAGCAATACTAACTTCCCGTTATGCAGAAGAGGATTTTTTCTACGCGTTACCTAAAAGAATGATGATTGCACTCGTCTCACTTTTTTTGTCACTGGCTGCTACAATGATCGCGTTTAGCGCAACACTCGCCCTACTACTTCGAGATGAAATACCATGGATTGCTGCCCCAGTCACATTGTGTGCCTCGGTTCCCGTGACATTATTTGCTATGCTTCAGTTCCCATTACTTGTTGAGTTAGTTTATTCTACTTATGGCCCTAGCATTTTTAAGAAAAAAATGTCTGCCTAAATGATAATAGCATTATTACATTCTTAATTTCTTATATAACTTTATATCCAAGTTATGATCGACATAATATCTTAATATAGACGATAAGCTAAGGGTGTTAAAATCATACTAAACTAAGTTAAGAAAGCGATAAAAGAACATAAACGGCTTACACTCCTCTGCAAGATAAAGTATGTAAAAAAGTAAGACTCTTAAAACTCTATCACCTGACTATCATTATCATAAACCGAGCATCAAGCTGGTAATTGAAGCTTTTCATTGTTCTTCCAGCTGTATTCAAAGAAAAAAATAACAAGTATTTTAGAATTTTAGCACAATAATTTTAATCTGAGAAGGCTGTTAAGACAATTTACCTTAAAAAGTAGTAGTAGAAGAAATCAGCATAGAGTAATGTTTGAACTATCCCTGCTATCCAAGCTGCGGATCAAATAGCATTATATGTTATCAAGTCTTTATGTTCAAAACTTCTTAAGAAATAAATTTAGATCATTATGAAAAGTTAAAAACTGTCTTAAAATGTAGGGGTGTGCATGGGTCAATTTTGGGCTCAAACAAAACCAAAAACCGAACATTCAGTATTTGTGTTTTTTCTTTTATTTTCCATTTTTTAGGTTTTACCATTTGGGCTTGAAACTTAAGGCCCAAAATAATGAATTTGAGCCTGAAACTTTGGGCTTAACTTTGTTTTTTAACTAAGGATTAATTGATTATTACACATTTGGAACTAAAATTTGTGCGCTAGACCATTTAACAATTTCGTACATATTACTTAAAATTCGTTTTTTCAGTTCGGTTTTTGGGGGTTTTTCGGCTGGTTTTTCAGGTTTTACCACTTGGGCAGTTGAGCTTGAGGCCTTGAACATTTAGGGTCAAAATAATGAACTTGAGCTGAAACTTTGGGCCTAAATTTCTTTGCTTTTGGACTAAAACTTTTGTAACCAAAAGTCAGTTTTGAACTAACTTAGGGTCAAATAACGATTAGTTAATTATTACACATTTTGAACTAAAACTTTTGGAAAACCAGAACCAAAACTGAACCGAAAAACCAACTCTTTGAAAACTTAAACCCCCCCCCCCCCCTCTCTCTCTTCCAGGCCCATCACAAAGTCAATTTTCATTGAATGTGGTTATTTCCTTTCAGTTATTCCGGTTACGGTTTGGCGATTTTGGTTTCGTACACCGCACTAATAAAATGTGCAACGAACATAACAAAGAAGAGACGTACTGATCCAATGGACATAATGGGGCTCGGTGAAGTGGCGGTAGATCCAGTTCAAAATGTAAAGCGCGCGGTAGGCTCTGCACAAAAAGAAAAGCAAACTTTTTTACATCACATAAAAGAAGAAAATAATGCTTACTGCTAGTGTATAGAAAAATTGCATTACCCTAAGAGAAATATATATTGACCAGTCAAATTGTCAATGTTTCTAGTCCTTTGCAACAAGACCAACTGAGGAAGTATTGCAACAGCTTCCAAGTATAGAGAGAATGTCCACATTACCTGTTCATAATGCATTTTAAAAAAATATAACGCAACAGATTATTATAAGTTTACTTATAGATTTAAACGCATGCATACCTCTTTAAAAGTGAACTTGTGATGAATAAACAGAGCTAAAACCAAACAAGGAAGCATGAGAAAATAATGGCGGAACGTGTCCTGATCTTTATCATATGATCTACGGACGATCTTGTGGCGCCTTATATACCACACAATAGAGAAAGAACTTCCCAGGAATATTATCTTCATGATGGTGTTATATAGTGAAATGAAATCAGTGAATAAATCCAAGTAACGAGTAGCAAACACCAGTGCATAGAGCTCCTGAGTCTTGAGTGAAATCCCTAAAGGCAGCAGTAGATTATTAAAAAAATTAATCAAACAGCATGTCATGAATACAAATATTTGTCTAATTAAGTGTTCGTGTCCGTGCTCGTTTAAAGTTAAATGAACATGCTGGGTTACAGGCCTATTGATGAATATTATTGTCCCTAATTATGAGCCCTAAGCAATGCTGTCGATGAAATTAATTCACTTGATATTTGGGGAATCGAAAAACAGCAATGTAGGTGATGACATAAAAGGAAGATGGTAGCACCTGCGCAGGATTTGATGGTGTGAATCTTCAAGAGTAAGACGAGGACACTGACCAGATGAGTCATGTCACCAGCAAGCCTGAACATATTCATTCTTCACCGATCTAATAATAATAATAATAATAATAATGTAACCGATCTCTTCCTTCTTCCCGTCCGGCGTTATGTAAAAACCCACCCCGGAAATGCAAATGATCGGGGACCATCAAACGCCTTGGATTGGATTGTAATAACTCTAACTGGGCTTTAACATTCGGGTCCACCAGCAACCCGGATACCTTCGGTTCGGTTCTCGCTCTTAATTTTCTTTTTAAAGAATGTCGTTACAAGTCAGTGTACACTTTAGATCTCTTTTGGCCCACGTGCTTGTGTTTTTACCCTGAACTTTGATGTGAGAGTCAGTGTTTTTTTGGCATGTCGGTAATTGTACAATTGTGTAATATTGAGTGATGACAAGCATATGTATGGAAGGGATCACTACATCGTGTGAAGTATGGATAGATCTGGACAACCAAACAATTTTGACTTAAAACATATGGTATGTTATGAATGGTGTTGTATACTCTATGTTGTGCATATGAGTTATTAGTTTTAATAACTGTTATGGATGTGTAAATGTTTAAACTCTAGAACTCGCTCGACGGGAATGGCTTTTAGTATGCATATCAGGTTGGTTTGCTGGTGTTGATGTTTGAGGGCACGACTGGCAACGAGGCGGAGATACCTTTTTATGCTTATGTTACGTGATGTTCAGACAATCCGATTTGTTTTGTAAGGAAATGATACCTATGAGTACGGATGATGTTATGTTTTACCATTGCATGTTATGAAATCTTTTTGTTTAAAAACTATAGTGAATGTGTAAACCCAATCACTAAGACACCATGGGTTCAGGGTGTTTCACTGCATCGATGGGTTTCGGTTTTAATTTTCTTTTTAGAGTTTCGTGTTCGGTTCCCTTAACACTAGAAAAATACAACAAACCTTGTTATGCTTTTGCTTCCATATGCATATTAGCTTCTAAGTTCTAAACAACTGGGGAGGCTTATTAGTAAGTCCATTATAAATTTAATCCATATATCTAAATTAGACAACAAAAGTTATGTGATTTGTTGATTTTCATAAAACTGAAAAAATTAATAGCAAAGTGAAAATCGAAATTGGTTGTTGATTTAAAAACATTATGCGGTACCACTTATCAGAATTCAGGAATGATTGTACTCAAACAAAAATAATCCTAAAAAACAAGTAGTGGAAGATCAATTAGGGTTTTCAGTTATTGGTTGATTAAAGAACAAACCCAACACATACAAGGAATTGCTTAACGTCAATTGTTCATATGGGAAATCTTTATTACAGTCCTTATTGTAATCAACTTAATATAAGATTATCCCTGTGCAAATTTAGTCTAGAAAACGATAGCAAGATCTTGATAAAACTTAGAAGAAAATCTCTCAAATCTTCTCTTGAAATCGCATCGATAGCATTGCTAGCTACTTGTAACCTTCTCAATAACTTTATCGGTATTAACTTTGTCGAGAGTAGCAACTTTCCCTCGTGACTAACTTCATTCTTTACCCTTATCGGCATTAGCTTGTGCCAATAGCAAGTATGACATTAGTAGAAACCATGTTGAATGGAAACAAGTGGCCACCAGTTGCGACATGTTCTCGCGATAGCAACTCTTCTTGATAGCAATTATTCTTCAGTACAAATAAGTTGCCATAAGTTGTAATTTAATTTGTCACCAATAATATCCTTCATCAGTATAAACCTTTGTACTTAGCGCCATTAGTAGCAAAAATTTTCAATAGTAACTTCCAAAACTTAGCATAAGCACTACTAACCTCTAATTAAAGACCATAAACCTAAAAAATTTAAATGATTATTCAAATAATTTTGTTGATATGAGGATCTTCATGGACCTGGGGCTATACGTACAAACAGTGTTGGAGAGGGTGAACATCATACCTAGATTTTCACTTCTTGATCTATATAAATAGCAATTGTTAATCTTGTCACAACAAGCATAGTGTTACAATAAGAAATGTCTTATTATGATCAGATACTGACATTTGAATAAGTAATAAAGTTGCATAATAATTATTAACTTAAGGATTATGAGTGTAGTAAATGCATGTTGTTGGCAGGTATGGAGTGCCTCTTCCTGAATGAGGATGAGTATTTGTATGACAACCTTTTAAGATCAGCTATAATAAATGGCGTGTGCGATTCTTTGATGCACGTTGCAATGCTAGATATGGTGACGCCAGCATGTCAGGAGTTAGATGTACTATCCACCACGTCAGCACTTTCACCGTTGGTTAATGTGCTAGGGTTTATTATTTGATACTTGTACTCTTGTAGCATGTATACTCTTCCCGTGGTAGGGTGCCTTGGACTTAACGACGACGATTTATAACATATATGAAAAAAGTACCTAACAAGTAGCTAGACACCAAGATTACATAACAATGAATTGGAGTACATACAAAATTGAAACTACACCAATTTTTCAAATTCATGGAACAAATATAATAATCTTTTGATCGATTTTTGACCCATGGGAAGTTCAAGGATTTAATGGCTTACAAAACTTGTTTTATAGATATGCCTTTGTTGTTAAGAATTTAATCATTCATTGCTCTCCGTATCTAACCTAATTATAATCTAATGAAGAAAAACATGTTTTTCGCGTCTCATATCACTAAGAAATCCACATGAAATGACAACTACTCAATTTTCATTTATACATATTCCACCTAATTAACAAATTTTTAACTACCATTCTTTCAATTTAATAAAGTTTTATGTTAAATAATTTAAACGTTAATGCATTTATTATGATTTAATATTTATTAATTACTTCAATTAAACTTGTCTTTCTTAAAATTATATTATTAAGAATTTCTAATTACCAATTGAGTTATTAGACCAATTATGACTTTCTTTTAATTCTATTATCAACAGTTTCATATTTTCTTCCTATTGATTTAACTGAATTTGAATATTATCCCAACTTTATTAATTTTAAATATAATGTTTCTTTGTATTAAACAATCAATCAATTGACTATTAATATTTGACAAATTTAAATCACCAATTCGCATCAATATTGTCTTTTATTATGCTATAAATACTCTAAGCATTCGGCATTCTCATTTCATAGTACAACTCTACACATCCTTTATTCAGCCAATATCAAGGTATTAGTTTTAATATTACTGATATTCACACTTACATCTACATTTTTCTATAATATTCGCCCCGTATGGTAAACAGTCTCTAATTCACTAACTCGTGTTGAATATTTGTCCTTTTAATTTAAATATAATTTATTTTTATTTATTTTCTTTTACAACAAAACCTTAGTCTTTGTAAATTTAGTTTTTTAATTCGTGACAACATTTTGTTATAAATATCATTTTTATACACATAAATTTAATATAATATTACTGGTATGAATATTTTATTTTTAAAATAAATTAAACACCATGGTTTGGTTTGTATCTTAAAATTAATATTTCATTAATATATCAAAAACTTATCATAAAAAGTCATCAATAAAAATTTTATATGAAATAACTGAATTTACGTATTACATATTATAATTTTTTAATGTAATTACCACGGGTCTCTAACCTAGTACACTAATTAATACGTGATCCTCTAGATAGTATTAAGAGTTTCTTCTTGCTTCTACGACCTATGATGAAATTATGATACTTCAAAATGTTTCATACCATTGACTTGTGAAAGTCCAAATAAAACTAGGCATTCCACATGAAGCTAGGCATTCCACACGAAATTAATAGATGATGCGAAGTTTCTTTTGATAATCCCACAACACGTGCATAACCGAGAACTAATAAATATATTCCTCATTTGTAACGCTTACAGAGTCAGTATCCTTTCATCCTATTCTCTCCAATTGAATATTAATCTTTAGCGGTATTCGGTTATTGCATTTATAATAACTCTTTCTTCCTATAGCTGCCATGATTAATCTTATGTCGGATAGATTTAATAGGGAAGCCTGATTCTTCATCAAGAGCCCATTTCGAGGAGTTATGTTGCCATGAAATATCTATCACGCTATAGAGACATTCAGGACATTTTATTCTGGAATTTTATCCTGCTGACTCGGTGGTTGAGACTTCCATACGTCATCATCGTTATACCAAGAACAAAATTCCTTCCTCTCGTGTCATGATGAATTGCCTTGATGCCTTTCTCACGTGTCCTTCGGCTCCAGTTTGTACCTCTGCCGCCACGTGGCCAACAAGCCAAGATTTGCATCTTTAAATGACCCAACCCCCATCTTACCCGCCTGCTTTAAAACCATGACTTTCTCCTATGCAGCTATGCTATCCAATGAATCTTCGTAAAAAGATCTTCTAATTTTCTTTCCAGTAGTCGACTTTCAAATATGTCCACCCCAACTGACCTACATGAATACTACTTTAATGTATGTGTAATTGATAGTAATGAAAGTCCTAAAATATTTTCCTAATAAATCAGGTTACTAATTAGCATTAATTGTTAATATAATAATATTAAATTGATGTGAAAAGAGATTTTTCAACTTTTAGCATCAAATATGAAAACCATGATTCAGAATTAAACTCGATTAAATGCCATACAAAACTGTATTAATCTTCAACTTTTGAGTTAAGCATTACAAGTTATACCACAAAGATACCCATTGGTTCGAACATTATAAAGAAAACCATAAACGTCATTCCCATAATCAACAACAGCGAGACCGGAGACCTTGTAAAAGCTCCAGAAGGTGAATTGTCCGTCGCTGATGCCATGCCTGTCGGAGTTACCGCTCCTCCACTCCCAAGCGGTGTAGCGTCCCCTGGTGGTGGTTGTAATTCTCCTCCACTCCCGTCCATTGGTAGTGGTGCACCATTTTGTGGTGGAGGCACCGCAGTGTCTGAAGGTGGATTTTTCGTCCCGCCGGCAGTACTACAAAGTCATTTAAAAATATAACAATTCGACAATTACAAATGATAACAAGAGAAAAAATAAGTTTTAAGCAGCACGCCATAGGTGCCATTGGCGAAACTTGGGTTTAAAATTTGTAATTGGCACGGTTTATGATCTGAAGAGTTTAAATAAAGTGACTGTTTGACCCGTTAGAAAATAAGACTTTAGCTAGAAAGAAAAATGACCTGATTTATGGTAAAAGAGTATTTGACTATTTGATGTGAATTTAATCATTTAGTGGATTATTTTCTTGATTTTTTTATTAACAACTATTAAATATCGTCACTTTAATCATTTAAAAGTGTTTATTACGTGATTTTTCTATAATTAAAAATATGGTCATTTGAATCATATATTGAGGTTATTCACGTGATTTTTCTATAAATAAGTGAAACATGGAGATGGGACCGGTCAAAGAGTATGTAATGAACAACTTCACATGATAACGACACGTATATTATACAGGCTCACACAACAAAAAAAAAAAAATGCACCCTCTCGCACGCGAACAGGAGACAGGACATGTCCCTCTTTCTTCACTCAGTTCACTGTATCAACTCCAGCAATAATATCAAAAGATTTCATATTAATTTTATGGTTATCTTTCTTATAAAATATGTGCATATATTTTATAAAAATTAAATATTCATTAAAATTTTATATAAATCTTTTAGAAGAACTTTAACGTTTCCGTTAATTGTATTTGAGCATTTAGATGCTAGCAAGTGATAATAATTAATACTAACAATCTCACCAACTACATTCATTAATCATTACTTTTATATTCGTTTGTCAAATAAAATTTCACTTCAGTGAAAAAATAATACGTTTTGCTCTAGTAAACATATAACAATCTCACAGACTACATTCATGACTCTATTTTCATTTGTTCACTTTAGTGAAAAAATAACACGATGCTCTAGTAAACAAATGACTATTTTTTATGCAGATAGAAAAACACATATTATATTGAAACGACATAAGTTAAAGCATACTTGCAGCCATCTCTCGTGTAAATTTGAAAGTTAAGGCGTCATTTGGCACATTACTAATACGAATATCAATATTAAAATTAAATTTCTCGTCTTATATTATTTATTATGGTGATATAACTTTTTTTTTGTTAAGGCTCAACTTTACATCACAGAAACACGCTGACGTGGAAAATAAATAGGGACATACGACATACCTCGGAGAAGCCGGATAAACACAAGACCCATAACCTGCGAGGACAAAAAGACTCTACGTTACACAACCAAAAAGACAATGTTCGAATCATATCATACCTAATGGCAAAACCGCAATTTCCACTAACTCGGATCAGTTTTAACAATAGTAGCAGTTCCGGCAAAGTTACATGCGACCGGATCCATAGACGAGTGCATGTAATAACTATTAAATGCATACGACGCATGGGCCTCAACAGTGTTCGGTGTAAAACACAAGCCGGCTTCTTGTAACGGCTCGCAGTCGGCTCCCGCGCCGCAAGCGTAGTCAAGCGCTTTCTGCAACGCGTCCGCGGCGGCGTCGGTTTTGGCGACGCACCATGTAGCCGCCGTGGGGTTGGTGGAGATGAGTAGGTTGAGTACTAGGATGGTTGTTGTTACATTGGAGAATGCTGTTGCTGCCATTGTTTTGTGGTGTTTTTTGAGGTTCAAATGCACACACTAAACTCACTTTTGTGAGTGTGAGTGTGAGTGTGAGTGTGAGTGTGTGTGAGTGTGTTTGTGTTTGTATAGCCAGGGAGAAGTGTATAAGATTTTTATAGAATTGTTTAAACCAAGGAGATGTTTGGGATCCTTTATTTTTATCAACTTATAACTTATAAACTTTTTGAAAAGTTAATAAGGGGAATAAGGTGTTTGGCAAACCATAAGGCCTTATGGATTTTAACTTATGGAGAACGCAAACTAAAAGGGTTTTGAAAAGTTAGGAACTTGTAACTTATTAACTTAATGGGTTTGATTTACCTATTACACCACTCTAACCCTCAAACCCATCACACTCCTTTTAAAAAATAGTGTCCTTTTTAATCATTTTGGCTTTCCCCAACACATAAGCTAATCCAAACATTTTTTTCAAAACTTCTTTTAAAATATTCATAAGTTAATAAGTCATTTTAACAAAAAGTCCTTTTTCTCTTAAATAAGCAATCCCAAACACACCCTAAATATATCAAATGTATACATTGAATAATTCACTTTAGTATTTAACCGTTTTACAATATATGATTAAGATTTTTTGTTTATTAAATATTATTATTAATTATTAATATAAATTATAATATACTAATCAGTAATAATTCACGCTAACATAATTATCACAGATTTGTTATGGATTTTTTTTTTATCGATTTTGCTTACAATAAAGATATGCATCCTTGTTCACTCAATGAAGAGGGAGCGAAAACAGGGTAGCAGTCGTGTGGCTAAAGTGGCGTTTCGGTACATACGGAAACACCGTCCTGCGCTTTTGTTTGTGAGTATCCTGGATTTTTTTTTTCATTCATAACCTACATTTCAATAAAGTTATTAAATATTCAAAAAAAAAAAGAAAGGAAAAGAAAAGGTTAGTGTATACGTATCTTTTTAAGAAACCATATAGAGACAATTATTAGTCAAAATACTGAATATAATTTAAAATTTTGTATTAGTCATTTATTGTCTCTATATAAAATAGAGGTCAAGTTATTTTTAAACACGGGATGGAAGAATGAGAAGGATTCGTATCTACATAAAAAAACCGCTAAAAAATAACTAAAAAATCATAACTTAAAATTTAATAAAAAACCGAAAAAAGTAAAAACACAAAAATGTTTTCACCGTCTTACTCGTTTTAAAAAATAGACACAATGTTGATAGATTGTTCTAGAATTGTTTAAACTAAATATATCAAATGCATATATTTAATAATTCACTTTAGTATTTAACCGTGTTTCAACCATACGTGATAAAGATTTTTGTTTATTGAAAATTATTATTAATTATTAATATAAATTATAATATACTAATCAATAAACGCTAACATAATTATCATAGATTTGTTATGGATTTTTTTATCGATTTCGTTTACAATAAAGATACGTATCCTTGTTCACTCAATGAAGAGGGAGTGGAAATAGGGTAGCAGTCGTGTGGCTGAGGTGGTCCTTGGCTAAAGTGGAGTCGCGGTAGGTACGGAAACATCGTCTCGCGATTTTGTTTGTGAGTTTCTTAGATTTATTTAGTTATTTTCATTTATAACCTACGTTTCAGTAAAGTTACTAAATATTCAAAAAAAAAGTTCGGCTTTTTAAGATACCATTTATAATATTACAATTTTGGGAGAATTTAGCATCATGGTGTTGTACTTTTCGTTGTATCAGTTGTAACACTTTTCTCCATTGTGTGGTGATATTTGGTTGGTCTCGCGCATGTTTGATCCTTTTGTTTTCCTTTTTTTGGTGAACCACGCGTCACCTGGTCCTTTGTTTGTTACTCATCTCTCTCTTCTACCGAATTTCATTTTCTTCCTCGCTCATGATGTTAGGCCGAGAGATACCAGGGAGAAACCCTAAGCCTCTGCACGCTGGATTTCTGCTTCCCATGTGACCTACACCTGAAACTTAGGGTTTTGACAAAAAAGGACAGTTGCCGACCATTAATTAGGTAGGTAATGATGACCTAATCGAATTTTGATCTTTTACATATGCAATCTATGATGTCACCGTTCTCAAACTATTAAATGTTCCCTGTAATTGGCAAAAGCGTCGATAAAAATCCCTCAACGTATGTTATTGATCTTTTTGATTTGGGGTTTTTGGTTGTAGAGTTTCTTACTCGAAACGTTGCCTGGAGAGGAAAGCTAAGGAGGTTTTGTTGGGTCTAACCTATTGGTTTCGACCCGAAAGCCTTTTGCTACCGACGGTGGGCTCGATGGACTCCCTGTTTTCAAATATGTAAACTTATTTGAAACTTTGAATTTCATAAACCGCTCAATAACGTTGGGAAATTTTTAATACTTAGCATAATTTTTGTAGTATGAAGATGACGATTACATTATGGTGTTGCTTATTGATGGAATTCTAATTTCTATGCAATGTGACAATATGGTGTTGCTACTAAATGAATAACTACAATTGAAGAATGACGGGAATGGATGTACTAAGACGTTTCGGCTAATAAAAATTTGGCAGAGGTTTTAGCTAATTGCTGCTAAGGCTTCAAGGATTGAGAATCAGGATGATATTAATGTTGCATTCTTGGAACACTTACTGACCCTAAGCAAGTATAATTTTTTGATACAAATATACAGACTATTATATTATACTTAAGATAAAAAGCAAAATGTCGGTGCCACTGAATTTTCAAGTGGCACTAATTAAGTGTTTAAATGAAATAATAACCAGGATTAAACAAATTGGATCGGTTGCTTTAGTGGTTGGGTATGTAGAGTTTGGTCTTTCTATGCTTTTCTCCTCTCCTCAGGCTCGATTCCCATTGTTAGCATCTGTTTTTGTTTTGTTATCTTTTTTAATATATTTTTGTTAAGATGCTTGTGCATGTCAATGGAAATTCATTAACAAAAGTTTCGCATCGACTCGCCATCGGGTCACTTAACGCACCTTACTGTCCATCGCATTTTGTGTTTTTGTTTTAGTACCGCAACGAACATAACGAAAGCCGACCAGACGCCAATTTTATTTTTTGTTTTGTTTTTTTTTTGTTTTAATTCCGGTACCGTAACAAGGATGCCGACCAAACGCCAATTTTGTTTTTTTTATTTCTAGTGCCGTAACAAAGGCGACGGAAGCCAACCGAATTCGCGTAGACCCGGTGCCTCAACGCCTAGGATCAACTACTTTCGGGTTTTATAAACACGCAAGTTTACCGACCGACACCCCCTATTGGCCCATCTCATTATATATATATATATATATATATTCATTTCTTAGCGTTGTAGCACGAACGTAATCAAAACCGACCGAATTCATGTCGAGTTAACACCTCAATGCCTAGAACAGACAACGCTTGGGTTCTACTGCCGCTTGGATTTGTTGACCAAATATACGTCGTTTTAAATATTTTATTTTTTTTATATGTTAACTTTTTTATACGTTAATTTGACGAATTAATTTTTTTTTTAATTTTAACGCTCAATTTTACCAACAGTTACTTTATCATCGCCTAGGTTTTATCAACCCGCCCGGCGCAACGCGTCGGGTAAAACAACAGTATAGATAAAAAAACAAAGCTTGATGCCACAATAGCTTTTTAGGCTATTAGTTTGACCTTTTATAAAGTTACTTTCAAAGTATAGACCATCTTCTTACTTGGTTTAGTGGCCATATCTACCCTTCAAAACTACTTGTACTCTGCCTTCTTCCCGAGTTCGAGCCTCCAAAGCAGAAGTTTCATTCTTTTTTACTTGGTATATTTAGGATATACTGTGTGTCACTGTTCTATATATGTATAAATAAATAACATTAATTATTATAATCGCCACCGTAATGCCCATATTTTGGGTTTAGTTCTGAACCGTAACAAACGTAGCCGATACTGATAAAGTTCGTGTTAACTAGCCGCTACAATAACCGTGTTTTACTGACCAAATAATTTTTTTTTTAAATATGTTAATTTTTTTTTTCATATCATATGCTATACGAGTGTTCTAGGTGTTTTACTAATTTGTGTTTTGGATTTAATGCTTATAACAGTATGAACCTAACCGATACCAACCAAATTTGTACACACTGCCGCAACGCGGCGGGCTTGCTACCTAGTTACCAGATTAATATAGGTTTTATAGTTATATATGACTTTGTAGACGCGCCCATTGGAATCTGAGAGGTCCATTTCTTTTTTTAATTGCTTTGACTTACAATGATGGTCGTCGGAACTGGTATAGTGTCACACCCCAATCTACGGCGGAAATACCGGGATGCGAATCGTTTGTTCACAGCTCACAAGGTACTATCATATAATATAAAATATGACAACATCTATTAATTCATTTATTTCAAACTTTCATATCAAGTGCACAAGTTTCTAAACATGACAATTATAATCCAAAACAAATTAACAGAGCAAATATTCTTTATTTATTGCCTAGGGTCCTTCTAAGCGTTTTTCACCTTAACTTCAAGTCAACTGATAACCTACATATGCGTAGAAAATAAACAATAGATTTTGTCAATACGAGGTTGAGTGAGATAATCACCAATTTTTCATGATATAATAATATATATGAGAAATAAGCAAACAAAATAAAGCGAGTAATAATCAATCAAACCATGAGCAAATAGTGGTGTCAGTTGATCATTGACATGCGAATCGGGCGTTGGCTACTATGACAATCGTACAATCATACTATAATGTGATTATTATGGACCTCTCCGAATGCGATAAAATAAACACTTAAACAAGTAGCAATTAGCATTTAATTGAATACACACAATATTTACGTTTGCTAGTTTGTGTATGTGTGTGTGTGTGTATAATATAAAAATGTGAACTAAATACGTATATTTCCCCAAAAGTTATTAAAAATCAGTAAAATTAAAGGGGAATGATATCTCACCTTTTTGCTCAGGCGAGTGTGCAAGAAATAAGAATAAAAGATAATAAAATAAGTGAATCGTCCTTTAACGCGTCATCTGAGATAAACCGAATATACCTGAAACTTTGAGACAAATAACTATAATTAAAACCGAGAACATAGCCATTGGAATCGTTCCAAACGGATTTCTAGAACTCCGGTTATGAGATATTTAACGATTAAGCGAGCTGGTACTGACCAGAATCCGAACAGCGAGTCGGAAGTCAGGTTGTGGTCAGTAGCCTTAAAATATAGAAATAAAAACAAAAGTCTTCTGGACCGAAAGTCGGTTCCGACCAGAAGTGATAGAAAGCGATCGGTCAATGTTGTTGACCAATATACCCTTAAACGGGTCGGAGTCAAATTGACTCGTCAATACCCCTCAATCTCAGAAATTAATTGAGGATTATCGACTAATGACTAATAACGAACAACTTTACAGTAAACAACTTACCCGGAAAATGCTTGAATCGATGGGAATATGGAGTCAAAGGCCGGTTAAGAAAGCAAAGTCAACACAAACACTTATAACTTTGAGTAAAATAGCAAGAACGGAGATGAAATAGTATGTTTAATGAGGGTGACGGCTAGGAGAGCTATTATTAAGGTTTAGGGGAGAGTTTGGCAGATGATTAATGTCTTGTTTATATAGGATAGGTAAGCACAGGTTAATTTTAGTTAAAAAACTCGATTAAGTAACCAAATCTCGTTTAATGACTAAATCAACTGAAAACTCATAAAAATTCATTCTTGTTGAAGGGGTTAATGAATGTGGACATGTACTAAGTCTAGGATAGTTTTCTTGGGCTTAAAACATGCGATTCGGTCCAAAAATAACTGATTTTGCATTAAAATATGAATTAGGAGTTAAAATAACAAAGAAATTTGGTTTAGACCCTTGGTTGTGCCACGCGACCACCTCACCTTCCTTGGCCGCGCGGCGTGGCGTGGTCAAGGGGTGGGGTGTTTTGCTTTTTGGCAGATTTAGTCCTGTGCTTTATAAGATGTTTTTTTTTGGCGTTTTAGGAGTTTTTAAGCACTAAATGATTAGTTTGAATAGCATAAAGGGTATGAAATGAAAATACAACTGTAAATACTTGTAAATGCTTGAATTTATTAATAATAAAGATCCAAATTACATTCGCAAGTCGATAAAACAAATACAAATATGATTAAAAAAAGATCCGAAATGTTACACATATAACCAGCAATGGTGCTCCCAAAAAGGTAAAAGTTTTACATTTTTTTTAAACTAGATTTTGCCTTACGGATTAATTGGGTTACTAAATTCTATCTTTTTGAAAATCTTAATTTGATTTTGACCCTTTATTGTTGCTGCAGACTACATGATGTATAACTAAAGTTCTTTTAACTTTTCATTTTAGTTGTAGCTCGGGTGGGCTGAGTAAAAAGTGCAAATGGGTTCGAATCAAAATGTGTGATAGTAGTGCAAGTCGATCTAGCTGGTAAAGAGTTCTAAAGGGTTCGGGCCAAAATGTATGATAGTAGTGCCAGTCGGTCTAGCTGGTAAAGAGTTCTAAAGGGTTCGAGTCAAAATGTGTGATTACCAATAATAGTGCAGGTCTGTCTAGCTGGTGAGGAGTTCAAAAGGGTTCAGGTCAAAATGATTCAGGTAAAATGTGTCATTTTAGTTGCAGGTAGGATGTTTGGGTTACACATTATTTTACTAAAAAAAGAGAGTTCGAGTAAACTTCTTCGGATACCATTCTTTACCAGTCGAGCTACTTTGTTCTTTTGGAAGTGAAAATCTGAAGACAAGATCTTGAGATTGTTGGGTGTGGCCTGCCATATTGGAAGTAAGGTGAATGGATAAGACGAATACAACTGATGTTGAAGTAGACGATTTTAATAATATGGACGGTGAACGCATTTGGTGAATATGGATGCACAAGGAAAGGAAGTTCTTGTTCACAGTTGGAGGAGTCAATATGTGTTTCTAGGAACTAGACAAGTCAACTTTATTTTCTCATATACTTTAATATTGAAATAGATGATTTTAATTCTATGGAGGGGAACACATTTGGTGAATACGGATGCACGAGGAAAGAAAGTTCGTGAGCGTTGGAGGACTCAATGCTAGCTGATAAGTTTCGAGGATCTAAATAAATCAGGTTTATTTCCTTGTACACTTTAGTAACTCGAGCTCACATAGTTGATTACAACATACACTTTATTTATTTTGTATTTATTCAATAACCTTTGTTACGAGGAACTTTCTGCCAAACATATAATCGACCCGCTTGGTAGTTTAACGCGTCGTGCTGCAATGAGGACGGGCAACAATACTAGTATGGAGACAATTGTGGGTCAAAATACTGAATATAATTTAAACTTTTGCATTAGTCATTTATTGCCACTATATAAATAGATGGTCAAGTTATTCTACAAAGTGAAGGGGTGGTAGGAGACAAAAATAAGAAGGATGAGAAGGATTTATAGCCACACAAAAAAACCCTTAAAAAGTAATAAAAAAATAATAACTCAAAATTTTATATAAAAACGAAAAAATAAAAAACACAAAAATGTTTCCACTGTCTTCCTCGTTTAAAAAAAGACTCAATGTGAGGGAAAAAGCTCATTGTGCCTTTTTGTTTAAACTGTGTTTTGCGTTTATTTTCGTTATTGATTGTGTCTTTTTTTTCTTGATATTGTGTTATATTAATATTGTGGTATATTTTGTTCGGCATTGTGTTACATGTTGCGATCTATGGTGTCCTTTTTAGTTATAATTATGTCTTTTGTTCATTTTCGTCATTGTGTCTTTCTGTCGTTTTTTTTGTTTGGAACTAGAATGACAAAGGATACATTTGAGTTTTTTTTTTCGTTTTTATTTAGACTTTGAGTTATGATTTTTTTTATAAATTTTTTGTTAAGGGGGTTTTTGTGTGACCATAAATACTTCTCACACTTCTTATTTTTGTCTTCCTTTATATTTTAACCTTTCCTATAAATAGAATACCTAATTAATGTTTTAAACTAGTATTTAAGCACGTGGTTCGTGGTGGGGTAGTAGGATGGTGTTGGGAATAGGGATGAGCGTTTTCGGTATGGGTACCGGGAATTCGGTACCGATTTGGTACCATCGCTACCGAATCGGTACCAAGTTTTGAGTTTTTGGTATCGGTACGGTACCAGTATTTCCCGAAAGATCAAACTGTAACAATCAGATAAATGCAATTCCACCATCAATTCAACTGTAACAATCAGATAAATGACTTAAAAAGATCAAACTTTTACTGCAGAAAGATTACCACCACCAAGTCCTGACTATTGGCTGCAAAATCGCGTGTCCATAAAATGATGAAGGATTTCTAGACAAAGATACCCGTGTATAATCCAAGTTACCTATTTGTTTAATTTCCTAGAATTTGTAAAAGGTCGTGAGTTATAAAAAGAAGAGCAACATTATAAGCATAATGTTAACATAAACACACACCGTATTCAACTAAGGCCTCCCTTAAATTTGCAGCAAAGTTGGACGTACATTTTAAGTTTTCCAGATATAAACATGCATCATCAACAAAAAAGTAACAAAAACATAAACACTAACTAATCTATGCAAACAAAAAAATGAAGATTTGTTTACATATGCTTGATGATTAGTGCCTGATTTCAGAAGGGTTTCTGTCGGTTTTCCCATTTTCAATCCCATGTTTCAGATTATTGTTTTTATCAGTAATAGGTGAAATGGGTAAAAGATATGGGGAGAGGGGTCATTGAAACGGATCAAAACTTGTTTGATGCGTACTTTTTAATTATATGTTATAAAACTCAAAAATTAATAGAAAAAAAGTGTTTTATGGCAATCGGAGCCGACCTGTTTTGACCCAGCAAAATCTATCTGATCTATCGGTTCTAGCCTCCTGTTTGAAAGCTTTGATTGAAGTTTAAAAGCAACATTTGTTTAACGCCTACTGAGAAACGAATTAAAAATGGGTTTATTAACTATTATTTTTACCTCTGAAATTTAACATAATTTGCATATTAAAAGAAACTAAGATGCCTGTGTCAGTGTCTCCTTCAGTAATCTATGGATTCACAGCTTCAGTGATACCACCATCAAGCTCCTGAATATCATCAAAAAGAAAAATATGGTTTAGCCTAAGCAATAAAAATGAACTTGGCAAAAATTCAATTGATGTATTATGTCACACCCCGACCATGACGGAAACGTCGGGGCGCAACCGATTGTTCATCGCACACGACACTATTAAGTGACAATATTTAATCAACTCATTTAAATTCATAAAAACACAAAGAGTCACATAACTTGTTCATACAATAACCGAATTCAAATCATAGTAAATAATATAGTGTTCGTTTTGCTAATATCATAATAGTCTCGATAATGTTTTTTCTTCAAGTCCTCGAGTCAGACTAAAGTCAAACCTGTTCATACAATAACCGAATTCAAATCATAGTAAATAACTTGTATACAAAACGATAAATAATAGCAACAATTTAGATAAATGAAATCGTTAATAAGAATACATTAACGACACCTTTCTATAAGGGGATGCCAAATATACTCGGATTTTGTATGAAATCGTTAATAAGAATACATTAACGAAACCTTTCTATAAGGGGATGCCAGATATACTCGGATTTATGAATCAACCATCCAAAAGCGGTAAACACATTAACACTTAAGCATATAATCACCAAATCGAGCATTTATTTAAGTAAAGTATACAATAAAGTTTGTGGTTTAAGACTCAAGTATAAATCATTTGGATTTGAATAAGTTTGCAATGTCACCCTCAAAATATAAAAGAGTGAAAACGGGGGATGAAAGTACTCACGTTCAAGTAATAAACTTGAAAGATTTGATGATTTGGAGATTAACCGGAACGATGAGTTTAACGAACGAAACCTAAAGGAGAAGAAGTCTTGTATTAGAAAAGTTGTCTTGGAAGTCTTTAAACGAAAATAAATGATAAGAAATGTAAACAATTTAAAGTTTAAGGTTTAAAATGTAAATATTTAAGAAATTATAATAATAGTCCTTTAAAAATGTGAGTTTGCTCGAAACCGTGTTAAAGTATTTAGCCCTTAATTTAACTCAACCTATGTTAAGTAATAAGGTGGGTAAAAATGCAAGAAAGCAAGTCCCTTTATAATATAGATACTAAAACGGGTTTTAACGAGTGTTCGGTGGTCGGTTCGGGTCTTGGTGACTTGACCAAACCCAAAGTCAACTTTCCCAAAATAATAAATGTATGAGATAACTCAATAAATCTTAAAGAGACTTAACCAAGTATGTAGTTCTATGGTTTTAGAACTAACAACGTCCGTTAAGCGAGTGTTTGGTTTAATCGGTCCAAACTTTGTTATAAGATCAAGTTGGATTCAACATTCCGAGTACTATGTGAAAATAATTAAAATCAGTTTATAAAGTATTTTTAAAGAAATATATAAGCTTTAATGGTTAAAAACACACTTGTGTGTCTCAAGCGAGTAAACTTGGTTTAGTTCGGTTTGGTTCGTTTTTTTTTTATCTTGGAATAAGGCCAAGAATGGTTACCACATGTCCAAACATCATAGAACTTGTAAAATAATTTATAAATAATAATACCAAAGTTTTACATACAAAAAGTCAACAACAAAGTCTTTAAACGAAAGTTCGGTTTCCGGTTCGGATCTTGTTTCGGGATAAGACCGAGGTTAGATTCTATAAACCCATAACAATGGAACTAATTAAAATGATTTTAGAAACTCAAATCTTACATAAAACATGTTTATACAGCTATTTAAACAAACTAGCAAACAAGAGTTCGACTTCCGGTTTGGAGCTATTTACGGAATAACCGAGGCTAGTCTCTACAAACCCATAACCATGGAACTCAAAATGTAAAATAGAACTAAGATGAGCAGAAGTTAAACAAGTATAACAAGTTTGATGGTTAGATGTGGAAAATATATATAATCAAGGACTACTACGAGTCCTCCATGTAGCTTTGTCTTATGGGCCGGACACTTAACCGACTGAGACCGGAGAAATGCCCACCGAATGTACAAAGGGTGCTATTATATATATGTTGTATAACAATCTTCAAGTATAAATAAGTGTTAGCAAGTTGATTATAATGTAAGACTATGGTCAGTTTGACTTTGGAAAGTCAAACTGCCAAAAAATATGAAGAACACCTTTGAATGCTTGAGAATTGGAAGAGAAATAGATGAATGAGCAAGGATTAATGAAGGGGATAGGGGTGTATATATAGGGTGGGTTGGAAGGGTCAAGCATTGGGTGTGATATCAAGGTTTGCATGCAAGAGGGGTCAAGACAAGTCACAAAACAACAAAAAAAAAGATGGGGGCTGCTGGTCTGCATGTCGGTTCGCGTCCGAAAGTTCGTTTTTGATGTATCTTAAGCGTTTTAAGTCCGTTTTCGAATCCGTAAAAGGGGTTTTTCAAATTAGACAAGAGGGAATGTTTTAGTAATATAAAATCCAATATTTTATATATTTGAAATGTTCGGGATATAAATCGGGTCGGTTTACAACATAAAAACAAATACAAAATAAATATAATTTAACCCGAAATCGAGGGATGTCAAAGTATCCTCTACTTTAGGAAATTTCGTCCCGAAATTATGATGATGATGATGATGATGATGAGGCAAATAGATGTATACTTCTCTTTCATTGCGTCTTCTCGTTCCCAAGTGAACTCTGCGCCACGTCGTGATTCCCATCGAACGTTAACTAACCGGATGCGACTACGTTTGGTTTTCTTTTCGTTTCGGTCCAGGATTTCGACAGGTCGTTCAACCATAATCATCGTTTCATCGACATGTACTTTGTCGAGAGGTATATGGAGATTACCTTCGGCTAAGCACTTTTTGAGATTCGAAACATGAAAAGTTGGATGAACACCGGTAAGCTCTTCCGGTAATTCGAGTCGATAAGCCACCTTTCCAACTCGTTCAAGAATTTTAAAAGGACCAACGAATCGAGGAGCTAGTTTTCCCTTATTTCCAAAACGAACTACCCCCTTCCAAGGAGATACTTTGAGAAGGACAAGGTCGTCAACATTAAACTCGATAGGTTTCCGTCGTTTGTCGGCGTAACTCTTTTGCCGACTTCTAGCGGCCAGAAGATTTTTACGGATTTGATCGATACGGTCAGTGGTTTCTTGAACCAGTTCGGGACCAGTGATTTGAGCTTCACCGATCTCGTTCCAACAAACGGGGAACGACATTTACAACCGTAGAGGGCTTCGAAGGGAGCCATGCCAATGCTAGAGTAGAAACTATTATTGTAAGAAAACTCAATAAAAGGGATGTGGGAATCCCAGTTCCCACCGAAATCAAGAACACACGCTCGTAGCATATCCTCGAGTGTTTGAATCGTACGTTCGGATTGTCCGTCCGTTTGAGGATGATAAGCGGTGCTAAGATCGAGACGTGTTCCCAAGGTTTCTTGAAGAGATCGCCAAAAATGAGAAGTAAAACGAGCATCGCGATTGGAAATGATAGTCAATGGTAAACCGTATCGGCACACAATTTCCTGAACATAGATTTGAGCAAGCTGCTCGACAGAATGCTTCTCGCGGATCAGAATGAAATGAGCAGATTTGGTTAAATGATCGATAATCACCCAAATGCTATCGTTTCCTTTTTGGGTGTTGGGTAGTTTAGTGATAAAGTCCATAGCAATGTCTTCCTATTTCCAAACGGAAATCGGTGATTGCTTGAGTAAACCAAAAGGTCTTTGATGTTCGACTTTGACTTTTGAGCAAGTAAGACATTTAGATACGTCCAAGGCTACGTCCTTTTTCATACCCGGCCACCAAAAGGTAGCACGAAGATCGAAGTACATCTTATCCGCATCGGGATGAACAGAATACCGCGACTTGTGAGCTTCGTCGAGTATACAAGTACGAAGGTCATCGCGATCGGGACCCCACAAACGATTGAGAAAGTACAAAAGACCATCAGGTTTGGTTTCAAGTTGAAGTTCGGCTCCACACGACATTTCATCGTACATGTTGCCATCTTCAACGGAGGTACTCTGAGCTTGAAAGATACGAATTTGAAGATCGGTTTGAATAATGACGCTAAGGAGCAAAACGGATTTGACATTAACCTTTCGACTAAGGGCATCGGCGACAACATTTGCTTTACCGGGATGGTAGCGAATTTCACAATCATAGTCACTAAGTAATTCGGCCCAATGTCGTTGTCTCATGTTGATATCTTTTTGGTCAAAAATATGTTGAAGGCTTTTGTGATTGGTAAACACAACACATTTCGTACCGTAAAGGTAATGTCTCCAGATTTTGAGAGCGAAAACAACAACACCCAGTTCGAAATCATGAGTCGTGTAGTTCTTCTCATTGACCTTTAGTTGCCTTGATGCGTAAGCGATGACTTGACCTCGTTGCATGAGAACACAACCGAGACCTTAATGAGAAGCATTGCAAAATACAACAAAATCGTCGTTTCCGTCGGGAAGAGTTAGAACGGGAGCATTGCAAAGCATGTCCTTGATAGTATGAAAGGCTTTTTCTTGTTTGGATCCCCAATCGAATGGTTTTCCTTTATGAGTTAGGGAGGTGAGGGGTAAAGAGATCTTGGAAAAATTCCGAATGAAACGCCGATAATATCCGGCCAAACCGAGGAAGGATCGAATTTCCGTGGTAGTTGATGGAGTCTTCCAATCCTTAACGGCCTCAATTTTAGCGGGATCAACATGAATACCTTTGTCGTTTACGATATGTCCTAAACATTGAACTTCTTCCAACCAAAATTCGCATTTGGATAATTTGGCATAAAGTTGTTCTTGCCTTAAGAGTTCAAGAATGGAACGCAAGTGATGCTCATGCTCGGCTTTGGATTTAGAAAAGATGAGAATGTCATCAATAAAGACAATAACGAATTTATGTAGAAACGGTTTGCAAACGCGGTTCATGAGATCCATAAATACCGCGGGTGCATTGGTTAACCCAAAGGGCATGACCAAAAATTCGAAATGTCCATATCGAGTACGGAATGCGGTTTTTGGAATGTCTTCTTCGTGAACACGCAACTGATGATATCCCGATCGAAGATCGATTTTGGAGAAACACGTTGCGCCTTGGATTTGATCGAAGAGGTCGTCGATTCGTGGCAAAGGATAACGATTTTTGATAGTAAGTTTATTGAGTTCACGATTGTAACATCCCGAAATTTCCAAAATGATATTAATTATATTACTTAATAATAGAGGGAAAGTTTACTCTGGTTATCGGGAAATAAATAAATAGAGTAGGAGTTGGTATGGGTCGGGCTAGTGTTGGGTAATGGATATGGGTTATGGACTTGGGTTATGAAAGAAGGAAGGAGAGTCCATGGGCTTAAGCCCATGATCCCTAAATATAAATACCATTAACCACCATTTAATCCTCATTCTCACATATTCCATACACCACCAAAACACACACGACCCGAACCAAGATCCGAAGGCGAAAACCCGAGCTTGTTGGTGCTGGAACGTTGTGACGGACCAAAACAACATCAAGGCTTCCGTGTTCGTAGTTCGACTCGTTCAAGGTACGTTTATAGTTAGAAATCGTTCGTGTAGGTTCGGGTTGATTTGAGAAATGATAGATCTGAGTTTGTATGGTAAAAACGAATCCAACAAAGCTAATCTTACTGAAAATGGTTATGATTTGATGGGTTAATCGATTGATAAAAAGAACCCGTAACCTATATGCATAAATCGCACCCTTTAAACATCGATGTTAGGTCGATTTGATGGTTGGGGTTTATAGGCGCTGGTCAGACGATCCCGTGGGTACCTAAATCGAGTTATTTGGTTAAGAAACGAAGGTGATTAAGGGATTTAAGAACGAACAGTAGCTGCAGACGACAACTTCGCCTGCAAGCTAAGTTCGCCTGATGACAACTTCGCCTAAAGCCAAGTTCGCCTGATGACAACTTCGCCTAATGCCAAGTTCGCCTGATGACAACTTCGCCTAAAGCCAAGTTCGCCTGATGACAACTTCGCCTAAAGCTAAGTTCGCCTAAGGTTTAACTTCGCCTAAAGCTAAGTTCGCCTAAGGTTTAACTTCGCCAAAAGCTAAGTTCGCCTAAGGTTTAACTTCGCCTAAAGTCAAGTTCGATTAGAGAATAGAATAAAGCGATAAGTAAAAGTAAGCTAATACTAGGCCACCAGATTAGATCAGGCGAGTATTGATACGTGTAACTTATACAATCAGCCGAGCACAGTTAAAGAAGGGATTTACAACTATCAGAGGAAGAAGCAGAGTTCAGGTGAGTTTCTAGCCCCATTCCTTGTTATGTTTTCGGGGCTGTGTGCATACTCGATGTGTTTGTTAATACATTTATCCTAAGTGATAAGTGTATGCCATATGTGATATATGTGATGGATATGAATGATTGCTTGTCGGTACGCGAACGATCTTCGGATATTGCGCGTACTGTCAGGTTAAAAATAAAGGTACAAATATTATATATCGAAGATATATGAATATTACAAATGAATACTTGTCGGGGCGTGAACGATCTTCGGATATTGCACGTAATGACAAGGGGAATGGTTATTAAATGAAGGATGTAAAGAACGCCTAGAGTGTTCTTATGCTATAATGTAATTATTGTATATGTGAAGTATGTGTATACAGGTACACGAATGGTATGTGAGTTCTACGTTCGACATAGTAAGTTAGGATGGCAAATCCCTCTAACTTCTGTTGGACATAGACTTGGCAGGTGATGGCGTAGTTAAGGAATGCGAGCCTTATACGTGATGTAGATGATAGATGTAAACGTAGATAGGGACGGTGGGCCTTATACGTGTTATAGGAGATAGACGCCAACGTAGATAAGGACTGCGGACCTTATACGTAAAGTAGATAAGGACTGCAGACCTTATACGTAATATAGATAGGCGTCAGCACAGGAAAGGACTGTGGACCTTATACGTGCTTTAGCATAGGGGAGGACTGCGGACCTCGTACGTGCTATGAATTAGGTTGCAACATAGGGAAGGACCGTGGACCTTGTACGTGTTGTGGATGTATGATGGTATAGGGAAGGACCGCGGACCTTGTACGTACCACGAATGGTGAACATAGGTAAGGACTGCGGACCTTTTACGTGTTCACGATCGTGAGTATAGGTATAGACGGCGGACTATGAACGTACTCTCGGTAGACTGAGGTTAGTGATTGTAGATATGTATGTATGTATGGTAGCAAGTATGTATGTAGAACAGAAGGGTAACTAGTGAAGTATGGATATGTATCTTCGGATATGTATGTATGTGTTGTATTGTATGGCGTACGATTAACTAGAACTCACTCAGCGTAGCTGACTTTTAGTATGCACGCAGGTGAGTAGGATGAGGCAGCTCGCTTGAGGAGACACGTGGCACTGAATAAGAGGCTGGCATCGGAAGACTCAAGATGTTTAAGTTTAATGTTTCTTTTATTTTGAAAGGCAAAATTATGTTTTAAGACAAGACGTGTTTTGATATGAAATGTTTTAAGAAAGTTTTTATATTCCGCGAAAGTTTTAATGAACTCTGATTTGTAAGAACTGTGTTTATGAGTAAATTCGACGCGAAAGTAGGGCTACCGGGTTCGGGGCCTTACAACGATAATCGATGCACATGCGAAACGAGCCATCTTTCTTTTTCACGAAGAGGACGGGAGCGCCCCAAGGAGAGGAGCTTGGACGAATAAAGCCTTTGTCGGAAAGTTCTTCGAGTTGGTTTGATAACTCTTGAATTTCCGACAGGGCTAAATGGTAAGGAGCCTTGGCCACGAGCATTGCGCCGGGCACAAGATCGATTCGAAATTCAATCGGACGATTGGGTGGAAGACCGGTAACATCATCTGGAAAGACGTCAAGGAAATCACAAACAATGGAGATATCTTGGATTTTTCTTTCCTTGTGGTCTTTTACCATCGCTTGGGCTAGGAACGGAACATACTTTTGGCGTAAGTATTTTTGCGATTGAGAACACGACATGAGATTGAGCCTTTTAGAAAACATTTTGCCGTAGATCTTGAGAGTTTTACCGTTGACAAGCGGAATCCGAATGAATTTATCATAACAAACGACTTTGGCACGGTGCAAAGATAACCAATCCATGCCTACTATGACATCGAAACTTCCCATTTGCATCGGAATGAGATCGATGGAGAATTTACGCTTACAAAGAGTGAGAGAACAATTACGAAGGACCAAGTTTATGGTGATAGAATTTCCATTGGTGACTTCGACAGAAAAGGGTCGAGAAAGCTTAGTGCGAGGTACGGCAAGAGTAGATTCAAACTTTAATGAAATAAAACTTCTATCGGCACCCGTATCAAATAATATAGAAGCCAAAGGCTCGATCACTAGAAACATACCGTTCACAACATCGTTTGCCACTTGAGCTTGATTAGCATTCATCATAAAAGCTCGTCCTTGGTTACCGGGATTTCCTTGAGGTGCATGAGGTGGTGGAGGAGGAGGTGCTTGGATGGCTTACATGGGTTTGATGAGTGGTGCATTGAGTTGGGGAAGTTGAGGTTGGTAGGTTTGGAGTTGGTAGGCTTGGGTTTGATAGTAGGGTATGGTTACGGTTTAGGCTTGGTTTGCAAAAGTGAGTCGTGGGCAATTGTTGCGGAAATGATTTGGGTCACCACAGTTAAAGCAAGCTCGGGGTTGTTGAGGAGGGTTTTGTGGGTAAGGTGCAAAGCGGTTTTGGGTGTTTTGTGGAGTGGTTCTTGGTTGGTTGGGTTGAGTACGTTGTGCGGAACGACATGTGTTATTTAGATGGCCAAAACGGTTACAAATGGTGCAATGGTGACAAGGTAAGTGAGATGGGTGATGAAGTTGACAATTGTTGCATAGTGGAAAAGTACCAGTATAGGGTTTTTGATTTTGTGGGGGAGCTTGGGGTTGTTGTTGCGGTTGCGGTTGGGTAACGACATAGTGTCGGTTGTTTTGTTTGGGTTTCTTTTTGTTGTTGTGGTGGGAAGAGTTTGAGTAGTTGATGGCTTGAGGTGGTGGGTCAACTTTGGCTTGAGGTGCGGGTTCGGTTTTGCTTTTATCACTTTTCTTCTTGATGGTTAGGGTACCCACCTTAACATGGTTCTCCGATAGCGCACCAGCTAGAGTAATTGCATCCTCAAGGTTCTCGGGTTTGCTACTCATGACTGAGTCCCGAATTAGCATGGGTAAACCCACGATGTATTTGTCGATTTTACGTTCGAGCGGGGTAACCAAATGAGGTACAAGGGTGCTCAATTCGTGAAAACGAAGCGAGTAAGCGGCATTATCACCACTTTCTTGTTTCAATTCCTAAAATTCGGCTTCAAGCTTTTGGAGCTCGTGTTTGGGACAAAACTTCTTCATCATGAGTTCCTTAAGTTCGATCCATGGAAGTGCCATGGCAATTTCCGCCCATTGGAGATGCATAACACTACCCCACCATGTAAGAGCAGTCTCCTCAAACATGCTTGAAGTGAAATTAGTTTTCTTCGCTTCGGGGGCATTCGCTGTGTCGGAACACACTCTCCATTTTCTCAAACCATTGCAACAAGGTAGTTGCACAGTTCGTGCCGACGAATTTGGTTGGGTTACCATCGGTAAATTGTTTATAAGTATAGGATGCGGGTTTGGGTTCAACGGGTGCAACAACGGAAGGTGCAACGGGAGGAGGTTGGGTAGCTTGAAGTTGGGTTAGTAGTTCGGGAATCATAGCGGCCATTTGCTTGACGACGAAAGATGCCATACGCCGGTTAGAGTTCTTGCGTGGTTGACGTCGTAGTGGAGGCATTCTAAAAAAAATTATAAAAAAAATAGAATGAGTTTGAAGTAATTGGAAATAAATATGAGGGTGTATAAAGATAAAATAAAATTTCAAGTTTTGATTGTGAATTCCTAGAGTTAGTGAGGATGAGATGTTAATAAGAAATTTATTTATTTATTTTTTTTTAAGTTTGTACATAAACCAAATGATAAAATGTGTATGAGTATATGTTTCAAAGTTTTGGAGTTTAAAAATTGGGAGGTTTTGAAGTATAAAAATTTACATATAATCGGGAAAGTCGTACATGAACCACTATGATTTGATATCCCGACAATAAAATTTGTATATATATATGGAGTCGAACATATGCACGTATCACCGCGTCTTTTATGTCGTTGACTCAAATTGCGATAATAACATATAATAAAACGGAGATACAACGAGATGTCAAAAACACTAGTCCACGTATCACCGTGGCTTTAATGTTTTCAACACCAAAATATGGAGGCAACTGGAACGCTTGCATTTGACTACTTAAAGTTGTCGTCTCATATAACGTAAGTCGTTTGGCCTAGAAAAGAACATTTAAACTCGACCTTCCCAGGTAAGTATATCACCTTAGATTCTTGGAATCTTTTTGTCAAAAGGTCGTTTCCAAGTGTTCAGTCCCTACGGTCATCGCAACGAATATTATAGAGCCGATCTTTAAGGAGATTTTAAACAACGGAATCCAAGTTAAGCTTGTGATCCATAAAACATAATAAAAAAAACTAATGTTTTGCGTTTTAAGGTAAGGATACCTTAGAATACTATGAAAGTGTGTGTATGTGTACATTTATGATTTAAAAATGAATTTTATTCAAATTTATAAATAAATAAGTGCAATAAACAATCAAGTAGGTAAACACGTATAAGCATCACGTATAAGGACCCTAAAGCCTAAACTATACTAGGTCGTTACGTCTTGTAACGATTCCGGCAAATTCAGGTATACCCTAGCCGGAATATACTATTTACGTGTTATTTAATACTGATTATATGAGTCATAGTACGTTTATACGAGTATATATGATTCACAATATGAATCATACTCATATATATAGTGAATCGTATTGGAATTACAATTAATCAATGAACGATTATTGAAACCCGAACGAACCGGGAATTACATTATAGACGAAGTATATAATGTTTAGTGATGTTTACGAGGTATGAATGCTTCGGGATAGGTGAATTATAGCACAGAAAAAGGATTTCGATTTAATGGTACGTCGGTACGCTAAACGAAACCTTTAACACCAAACCAAGCAAGAGACGATCAATCAAGCCGAAAAAGATGCGTAATTATTAATAATATGATGTTTTAATGTCATGGGTTAAGTTTTTAAAGTTTTTAAATCAGTTTTATGTAAATTTTATTTTGACCCGAAAAACGACCATTCTATGCTCGTTTTAAGCCGAATTACGAGTTTAAACGAGAAACGAACTGAGCCAGATTATCCACAACATTATCCGGATTGCGTAATCCGAATATGTGGCTTAGAATGGATGTGTGGGACCCACCCCACCCCTTAAGGGAGGCCGATCGGCCCTATCCCATAATATTCATTTCATTTTCTTTTTTTTTACCACATTTCACTCCCAAAACTCTCTCAAATCTCTCAAATCTTCAAGTGTTCTTCCAAGTTCATCAAGTTTTAATCAAAATTTTCAAGGTATATACATGTTTTAATGCTTGATTCTTGTTTATAACTCTATAATATTGAGAAAAGGAGGTTTCCATGTGAAAGACGGGTGAAAACCCGAGATAAAACCGATTCTCGTATGATCAAGGGATGTATACAAGTTATACAAAGGATCTTGATCCAAGTAATGAGTTAGAAGTGTTTAGAATAAAATTTTACGGTTAAAATCTTGTTAAAATGAGTTTACAAATGAAAGATGGGTGAAAACCCGAGATGAAACCGACTCTTGCATGATCAAGAGATGTATACATGTTATACAAGGGATCTTGGTCCAAGAAATGAGTAAAAAGAGTCGAGAACGGATTTTTACGGTTAAAACCTTTGTTTTTACTTAAAAACCGACACTTTGAAAGAAATGGTTTGATTGTTGGTATAGTTTGCTTGGTATAGTGTTATTGTGCTTGTAGGTGTTGTATCTAGCGGCTAGCAAAGGCTAGAAACCGAGATCCTTGCGATCTAAAGCTAGAAAACACAAGATAGTTCGGTTATCGTGTGTATATGAGATTTGGACAGATTTTCGTGTGCTTAGAGTCGGGTCACGAAATTTCACAGAGATGATCTACACATGAAAATATGAGATCTGTGAATTTTTGGTAATTTTTGGATAAAAGATGAATATTTGGTGAATTTAATGCTCGGTTTTGGCCAAAAATAGTGAAAAATAGCTAAACATGATGAAAAATTCTGGAAAATTTAAGATAATCTTTTTATAACATATAAAAGTC
This sequence comes from Bidens hawaiensis, assembly GCF_021521415.1. Lineage (NCBI taxonomy): Eukaryota > Viridiplantae > Streptophyta > Magnoliopsida > Asterales > Asteraceae > Bidens > Bidens hawaiensis. The sequence goes on from NW_027506598.1 coordinate 64,395, forward strand.
ACCCACAAAATTTGAGCTCAGTTGGAAAAGCCTAAGTAGGCTTTTCGGTGAAACGAGTTCTAGGGCTTTCTAGCTCGGTTTTGGGTGAAAATGGCTTGAAAAATAAGTTTTAAATTCTGGAAAAATTCCAGGAAGTTATGAGGATGATAGAGATCATCCCAGAAAAATTTGGGATTTTTCTGAAGTGTTTTGGTATTTTTGACATATTTAGTGTTTTAATAAGATTTAAAAATAGATAAATAAATGTAAATATAGGAAAATAAATCTGGAAAAATTCCAGAAAGTTATGAGGATGATATAGATCATCCCAGAAAAATTTGGGATTTTTCTAAAGTGTTTTGGTATTTTTGATATACTTAGTATTTTAATAAGATCTAAAAATAAATAAATAAATGTAAATATAGGAAAATAAATCTGGAAAAATTCCAGAAAGTTATGAGGATGATAGAGATCATCCCAGAAAAATTTGGGATTTTTCTAAAGTGTTTTGGTATTTTTGATATATTTAGTATTTTAATAAGATTTAAAAATAGATAAATAAATGTAAATATAAGAAAATAAATCTGGAAAAATTTTGTAAAATTTTCTTTCTGTCAAAATAAGTTTTATGCAAAATTTCAAGACCCGAGACTAATCGGGTAATTATTTGTGCTAAAAAGAACATAAAAACAATTTTTTAAAGCTTAAAACGTGTAAACCGGCAAAGTTCGCATAAGCGAGCTGACTGGTACACGAAAACTTTAAAATGGACTATTTCGTAAATCTAAGTAAATTAAGTAAAAATAAATCATCCAAAAATAATTCGGATGATTTGGGTAATTTTACCCGATTTTACCGTTTCCGGCACCGAAATGACGGAAACGGGCCCCACGGCCAAACGGGGTGTCAAACCGAGCTATAATTTCATCACCTTAATTAAATTGACTGTCAAACTCTAAGCAATGTCACAATCTGAGTCCTTAGAAGTGTCACGGGGTTAACATTGTCCCTGAATCGAGTACAGTACTGGGTTAACAATGTTCCCAGATGTACCGATTGATACGTATTTAAGTTATGGGAATTATATAGTAATGACTAGATATTATATTACAGATCCAGGCACGTAGCTGTTCCTTATATTACTCACCGACTCACAAAAAGGTGAGTTTTCACGAGCCCCTTTCAATGAATTGTTTTAATTATATTTTCCCGGGGCGGAAAACATGTCTTATTTAAAGTATCTAAGTACATACCGATCGTATGGAAATACTTGTACATTTATATATATATGGTCTGATGCACAGAATATATAAAATGTTTATCATGTGTTATTATTCTGGGGTAACATAGTTCCCAGGGGTTATTATTGTTCTGGGGTAACATAGTTCCCAGGGGTTATCATTGTTCTGGGGTAACATAGTTCCCAGGGGTTATCATTGTTCTGGGGTAACATAGTTCCCAGAGGTTGTGATTGTTCTGGGGTAACATAGTTCCCAGGGGTATTTATCGTTCTGGGGTAACATAGTTCCCAGGGGTTATTATTGTTCTGGGGTAACATAGTTCCCAGGAAGTTAATGGAAATGTTCTGGGGTAACATAGTTCCCAGCATGATTATATTGTTAATAAATGATTATTAAAATGATTTGTCAGTGTTTATTTAAATTAGTGAAACTCACCAACTATTCGTAGTTGACCCGTTTTCTTTACATGTTTTTCTAGGTATGCCCAAGTTGGAATGATTGATATGTGCTTAACTATCTGTGCTACCTGTTGGAAGCTTGCTGCTCTATGTTTTGTAATGAATTTATTAATGTCTTATCGGTAAAATATGTGTGTAACACCTAGACAGTAATGAAACTCGCAACAATGTAATATGTTATAAATTAATGTAGTGGTATTTTCTTTATAAGCAATGCTGTTGATATCAGATGTGTCTGTTGCATCCCGTGTACGTTTCCGCTGCGGTTACGGGGTGTTACAGAACTTGGTATCAGAGCCATTGGTTATAAAGAATTAGGATGTCTAAAAAAAGATACCTAAAATATAACCAGTAGCTCAAGTATTATAGGATCTGAATATCAACTAATAATATATTGTGACGAGATCGGGATGAACTTGGATGGACAAGTGGGTTATTATGGTCCGGAACATAATAACAGACTTGTCTGCACGAGGGAATTCAGGGGAAGTCACGGGGAATTTAAATAGGTAAAATGGCAACATATGTGTAAGTATATGATAATATTATTATGTGTAAAATTGTATAAGTAAGTGCATGATTAATTTTAATTATGAATTACACTATGAAAAGGGACTATATGTTTGTTAACTTGTGTGCAGGTAAAAATGGCAAGAACACCTAGTGTGTCGACGGAAGAGGACCCGGAAGAGGTCAGTTCCGGGGCCTCTGGAAGCCCAAGTGTAGCACCCAGCTCCGAGCCTTCGGAGGCTAGTCATAGTACTTCTAGACAGACCACCCCAGCTAGGAGTGCTAGTTTACCCTCCCCTGCTAGGGTTACCAGGTCTCCTACCCCGCCCGCACCACAGACCGCCTCCGATTCCCCCCAGACACGGTCCCCGCCTCACGGCGCGGATCAGTGCCCCGTATGTTCCGCCCACTGTTACCCCACCCAGATCCACATACCACCGGGGCGAGTCTTCCCGCCCCCAACCCGAGCCTGCAACCCTACCTGTGTGGGGTCTTCCGAGGCAGGAACGGGACTTGGCGGCCTGGCTACGTGTTCTCACCGAACAGGTGAACGAGCACTCTGCCGCCCTGGTCGTGGGGGTACAGAGGCGAGCGTACCTCGGGGATAGCATACAGGACCACCAGTATGCTATTAACCAGTTAAAGAGGGAGTGCTCATACTCCCACTGGTTGATCGACCAGATGGAAACCCGAATGCGGGTTTATGGTGGCGGTGTTGGTGGTACTGGTGGCGGTGTTGGTGGGGTTGGTTTACCACCCATGTGTAGATGTGTTAGATGGTAGAATCTTGAACCGCTTTTTGATACTCCGTGTAAGTAGTTAGTGGTGATACTAACACGGAGTGAATCTTGTTTAGTTATAGTACAACCACTGGCCCATAGGGGGTCTCTTGTAGGGCATATCATTATCGATACTTTTGAGTATCATTCAAGCACTGACCCATTGCGGGTTATGTCGAGGATGATACCAACATAGGCCCTTTGTATTAAAACTTAGTTATGTAATGATAACTGGGAAGTATGTAAATGGATGTTTGTGTAATATGTACTAATGTTTATTAATGTATGGAATGCTGTTTTGTGTTTCATAATTTGGAATGGTATTAATTATATGTGTTTCCTTGATGTTGTGTAGAATGGCACCGAACGATCAACGAAAATATCGGAAGTAGATGTGAGCCGTTTGATTGCTCAACAGTTGGAGGCGGCGATACCGGATAGAGTATCGCGCATCGCCGCCAGTATAAATAACTCGACCAATCCAACCCCTCCGAGCAATCAAACGCCCATAAATAATGACGGGGAACAAAATGCTAATCCTCCAAGGAATGACAACACTATTCCGAGTAATGACGCACCGCCTAGGGTGGTCGTTACTGACAGCAATGGCCCTATACCTACGGTAGAGACAAACCGTACGGAACCAATTCGTGCATCCAGGGGATGTTCGATCAAGGATTTCATGTTGTGCAAGCCATTAGAGTTTAGCGGGTCGGAAGGACCGAATGGGTTAGTTAAATGGATAAAGAAAATCGAATCAGTGGTGAATATTAGCAACTGTCCCGAGGACTGTATCGTTAAGTACGCCACCTGTACATTCACCGACCATGCCTTGACATGGTGGAACACCATAGTACAGACTCGAGGTCAGGTGGCGACAAACCACATGACCTGGACGGAGCTTAAGGCTCTTGTGTTGGAACATTTCTGTCCAAAGAATGAATTGCAGAAACTGGAAAATGAGTTGTGGAATCTGGAGATGAAGGGGGCGGACCACTTGGGTTATACCAATAGGTTCAATGAACTGTCACGATTAGTACCATGGTTGGTCACCCCGGAGACGAAAAGGGTGGAACGTTATTTTGGGACTTACTTCAGTAGTGAGGAGTATAGTCAACGCGGGGGGACACCGGACGTATGAAAGTGCAGTGACACAGGCTGGCATAGTCACGTATGATTTCTTGCGGAGCGGATCACTAAAGGTGACAGGAGAATCCGCTGGGGGAAAACGGGGTGCGCATGATCATAGAGTCCAAGAAAAGCAACAGAGCAAACGAGCTAGGCCCGCTGCCCAGAGCTATGCCATGACTAGTTCGGGCGGAAGGCAAGAACCGCAGAAGGGAACGCTTCCTAGGTGCGGGAAATGTGGTTACCACCATAGTGGCGTGTGCAAGGAGGTGGTGTGCCACCGGTGTGGCAGGGTTGGACACTACGCACCAAATTGTAAGACAAATCTGAACAACCTGAACCGACAACCACAACCTATTCGGGCGCACACTTTTAGAACTCAACCAGCCCGACAGCAGAACCCGCAAGGAAACCAGATGGTGACCACTAGCCGTGCTTGCTACGAATGCGGCAGCACGGATCACTTCAAAAGGAACTGCCCGAAAACTGAATCAGGAGGAAACGGGAGACAACTCGCGGGTCAGCCATCGTCGTCCAATCCGGCGCGAGGCCGAGCATTTGTGATGGGAGCGAACGAGGCGCAGCCAGGACC
>NW_027506599.1:0-28042 GCF_021521415.1 Bidens hawaiensis
TAGATATATATATAAACAATGATAAAACTAATCTCAAAGAACATTAACATACAAAAATTTTTATAAAAAATGTTCGTTTTCAAGGGTTCCGTCAAGTTCTTAAATAATTTGACAATTCTGTAATGATACTCATCCTATATATATATATATATACATATATATATATATATATATATAACTTTTTGAAATAAAAAATGTAATTTTAATGTTTAAATCCAATTATCTGATTCATTTAAGCTCATTTAAAAAAATGCGCAACCCAAATCATAACTCAATAAGACAATTTAAAATTTTTATTGTTTAAACCCAACAAAGCTTAATTTTAATAAGGCACAAATTTTTTTTCTAACATCTCATTCAAAATTTTTAACAATTCTTAAGAAAAGCCCTGGTAAAAATATTAAGAAATCTAATCTAACTATACTAATAAAAGAAAAATAATAAGGATGATGTGTCAATCCCACATTTATTCTAAGCCTAATCTCTCTTCTCATTCATCCTACCTATCCATGGGTTATGGAGCAAAACCTTATTGACAATGGGTTATAATTTCCTTTCTAATTCTCTAATTTATCATCTTATTCATCTCAACTATCCATTGGTAATGGGCCAAAATAATTTTGGCAAATGGGTTATAATTTCATTTCCAATTATTTAATTTATCATCTTATTTATCTTACATATCCATGGGTCATGAGACAAAACAATGTTGAGAAATGGGTTATAATTTCTTTTTTAATTCTCTAATCTCTCATCTCATTTATCATAGTTATTTACGGGTAATTGGTCAAAAACAAATTTTGCAAATATTGTATATAAAAGAATCAAATTTGTAAATTTGAGATTTTAGACTTCTTATTGTTTATACTATATATTTTATTTTCTTTTTACCTATAATTCTGTTAATTTATTTTAGATAATGGATCTTCTTATTTTTATTATTTGATAAATCTCGTGTAATATACGGGTTAAAAAACTAATAAATAAATAAACAAAATAAAGAGCACTATATATTATATATGTTGTCTTTTGATGGTATAAACTTGTTTCCACGATTTTCCACCTAAATTTTGCATGCATTTTGTTTGAGGGTTGACTTTGGAAGCAAATGTGTGATATTGAGTAAATTTAGAAAGGAACGCATCCCTTGTAAGAATTATTATTTAGAAAAGCGATTGAGAATCTGGAAAACCTAAATGAAAATGTAGAAGTGAGCGGAGATTGATATTTTAATCTTAAATATAAATGCAACTTTCTTATATTACTTTAAATCATATTATTTTATTTGTAAATACAAGTTTATTATGCATCTGACCAGAATTCACGGATATAGATCTTAACAAACCCATATAGCTTTTAAACATGTTATAACATCTCATGAAATTAAATTTAATCTTATCAAATATTTGATATTAAAATACTATGAAATATGATTATACTAAAAATTAATATCATATTATCTGATTTATAATTAATAAACAGTTTTATAATAATAAAAAATAAGAGGGTCATGAGTCTCACCAAACCTAAATAGCTTTTAAACGTGGTTTTAACATTACAGTTATTTGTAAAACTCTTTATTATTAAATCTTAAGTATATTATTAACTTTCTTTTAACAATAAATAATATTAAAATCTATAAAAATATATAAATATTATAAATAAATAACATAAAAAACCCATAATATAAGGATAAAAGCTATTATATTATAAAATAAATGTCCTAACGATTGAGGAAAGTTTTTTTATTATCTAGAACTTTGCTTTTGAGTCTTAACATCGAAAAAGTAAAACTAATATAAAATATTAAAGTTGCATTAGAAAGAATATATGAGAGTATGAGAACATTGTGAGTTTGATATGATATCTATAACTTAGAATATTGTCCTTTTTAAGAAAGTTGATCTTTCTGTGGTAAACCCGTCCTAGTTAAGCCACTTAAGGTTTTACTTACAATTTATGGATTGCTTAAACTTACAAATTATCTCATAATTTAAACCGTTCGTCGAGTTTGTAATTATATTCCGCCGAGTTTATCGATCTAAACACCTGTAAAAGTCGTTTGTGATAAAAAAAAAATCATGTTTAAACGAAAATGAATATATCACTTAACAATATCCCTCACTTTGTTACCTCTTCATTTCCTATCAAGTGGACAAGTGGTTGTGGTGGAAAGTTTTGATAAAATTTTGTCTTGGGAGAAGGAAGATAAAATAAACGACACAGCTTCGTTCTCATTCACACTCCACTTTCCTAGCTATTTCTTTTCCCGAAAAAGGAGATTTATTTAAAAATGAAAAATACCAAGGGTGATTGTGTACGCGTACATGATAACGACGTGAAAAGTTTGAAACTTTACAAGTAGTCTTTTTATTCCTACACAATATGGAAATGTTGAATGAGTACAAATGGAAAGAGATCCCAAAAGTAAACGCATTTAGTGATCGTTGTATTATCGTACACTTCATTATTAAGCAATTGAGGTAAGTGGTGTTTGTTTCTTTGTTTTTAAATTTTTTTTTTCATACATTCAAAATATCCAAACCGAATTAGGGTTGCTAGATGAGAAATTGAGAGATATATGTGGACATTTTTTTTAATAATGTTTGGATCAACCCCTAATACTCGAGTGAGTCATCTGAGACGTGATATTATCAACCGTCCATATTTATTCTGACGTTCTATACCCGACTCACCAAAAAACACTATCAATGAGGAACCCATCGGCCACCAGTATGAGAAAACCTCAATGAGTCAGATTTCGAAAGTAAGACCTGAAGCTAGATTCCCAAGTTTTAATCATCATCTTTATACTATTGGACCCGAAAGTCAAAGTCAATAAGAGAGAGATGGGGACCTAACCACCAAGAATGTGTGCGCTACGAGTGGGTCCCCCGAAAGGTTACGGGTTCAGAGTAGTCAATACTCAATTGTTGAATATAAAAAATTATAAATTATGGTATAAAATAGTATGATTGAAAATACAATTGAAGGAAAAGAAGTAATATTTTGCTTTTCTTTAAGTATAATAAAGCTATATTTCACTTATTTTAGGTCACATAAACAAATCAATAATAATTTCATAAAATATAGTTAGGCGGAGTTTTATTTTATTTTTCACTGAAAATAATTATTAATTAATTACCGGAAAAACTCAAGAGAATCAGCTATTTCGTCAATACCTTATTAGCCAATGCACCACCCCTCAAAGGATGGCAAATTAAGCTAGATGCCTTTCAGGGACGCAGGATCATTGGGGCCGGGTGGCCCCCCACCCCCCTCCTGTTTTTCCGCTTAGTAGTGTATATTTTCTGGTTTTCGGCCTAAAATTTTTATAGGTATTGAGCCCGCCCCCCTGGATTTTTTTATACGTATTAAGCTCCCCCCCCCCCCCCCGAAATACTTTTTACAGAGAATAATATTGGTTTGTGGTTCCACTGATTTTTGTTATATCAGAACCCAACGTTTGGTTTTTATTTTATATAAAATCTATTTGTTATTGCTTTTTTATTAAAGAATTCCCAAACTTTAAGGACTTGTATTGTAACTAAACTAAATTGTTAAAAACAATCTGTTACATGAAAATAAAAGACGACGTTTCAATTGCCGGCAATCTCCAATTCTCCATCAGTCCATCTTCAATCTTCAATTGCCGCCTTCATCTTCATCAGTCATCAGCGCCATTCAGCGGCTGCCGGGCGCCGGCGTCGTGTTCCACTGTTCCGCCGCCATCAGCGCCATCAGTCATCTGTCATCTTAACTGGTAATAGTTTATTTGGGTTATAAACTTATAATTAGGGTGTATTTTTTTGAACTTAGGGTTGATTTGGTTTAAATTAGGGTCGGAAATAGTATTATAATTTAACCAAAACGTATTATTGTTGTTTTGTTAGGAGTTATATCATGAAGAAGACGAAAACTATTCATTCTTTTTACAAAAAAAATGATGGTGGACAAGAGAGTAAACGCCACAAAGCTTCAACAAGTGAGTCGAACCAGGCGGTTAATTCTGAAATTCCACAAACAGAGCCAAATACTAATGAAGCGGTTCAAAACGAAAATCAACAAGAAAAGAATAGAAATTCACAACCAATGAATGATGAAGTGGATCTTAACAATTTAGAAAGAGATCCGGCTAAACGAGTACCAATGTGGCAGCATTCGGTTAATGTAAGGGAACAAGTTAGACGAGCTTAACTTTCTTTAGGAGCTTACCAGGTACATCTTACCGAGTATAAAGATAAAGGTTCAAAGAAACATACTCGTAGGTTCCAATATGCCTGGTTCAAAATTTGGCCAAATTGGTTAGAGTATTCTCCAACAACGCATTCGTATTGTTTTTTGTGCTATCTATTTAGTGATAAATCAAGCGTGAGTCACGGTTACGATTCATTTACAGTTAAAGGATTTGATAATTGGAAAAAAGTTAACGGGAAAGATTGTGCTTTTTTCAAGCATCTTAAAACTTCACAACATAAAAATGCTTTGGTATTCTCTCAAAATTTATTGAACCAAACAACACACATTGATAGTCGTTTATTGAAGCTAAGTGAAGAGGAAATAAGGAAGAACCGTTTACGTTTAAAAACTACAATTGATGTAGTTCGTTGGTTGACATTTCAAGCTTGTGCTTTACGAGGACATGATGAATCTTGTAAGTCTAAAAATCGAGGTAATTTGCTTGAATTGCTAAAACTTTTAGCTTCTTATAATGATGAAGTGGCAAAGGTTATTTTAGAGAATGCTCCTTACAATTGAAAGTATACTTCAAGTGATATTCAAAAAGAAATTCTTAGTATCATTGCAAATAAAGTTCGAAAGCATATTCGTAATGAAGTGGGGGATTCGGGCTTTTGTGTCATGGTTGAGTCAAGAGACGAGTCAAAAAAAGAGCAAATGGCAATCATTTTGAGATTTGTGGATGCAAAAGGGATGATACGAGAAAGGTTCTTGGATTTGGTTCATGTTCACGATACTTTATCAGCAACCTTAAAAACAAGTTTGTTTAGACAACTTTTGCATTATGAGTTTGATGTTAAAAAAATCCGTTGGTCAATTCAAGTATCTAGTAAGCGTTATGATGGTGCTAGCAATATGAGAGGAGAATGGAACGGATTACAGGCACGTGTTCGTAAAGATTGTCGTTATGCATATTATGTTCACTGCTTTGCTCACAGGTTACTTGTTTATTTTTGTCTTTTTTTTCTTCGGTTTGATTTAAATACTCTTATGCTTATTATGTTTTTGTGATTTGCTTATAGGTTACAACTTGCCTTGGTTTATGCTTCTAGGGAAAATATTATAGTACACAACTTCTTTAATCAAATGGTTTCTATAATTAATGTGGTTTGTGCTTCTAGTAAGCGTCATGATGAGTTACAAATTACCCAGGAAGATGAGGTTATAAGATTATTAGAATTGGGTGAAATCAAATCGGGATCGGGTCTAAATCAAGTTGGGACATTGCAAAGAGCGGGTGATACACGTTGGCGTTCCCATTGTAACTCCATTTGTAGTTTGCTTAACATGTATTCTGTCACGCGTGTTGTTCTCGGAGGAATAATTGAAGATTTATGTCACACCCCCAAATTTCCACTAACGGAGTTTTACAGTAAGGCGGGTGACAAACCAGGATCCGAACACATTAATCACACCAAACGACATCTATATGGTCTTAAAAGTTTTAACAAATCAAAATAAAATGTTCAGAGTACTTAAGTGCTAATGCGGAAGCTAAACAAAGTGCGGGAGCCATCTCCCAAAACAAGTTTAAATAATTCATGGCGCTACAAGTGCAAAACCAATATCAAGTAAATGTTTTCAAACTTAAACCAATGCGAGTCCATGCATGCAATGTTATCCTAATCCAAGTGCTTGCTAGTGACCTGAGGAAAACATGCTAAAAAGAGTCAACACATATGGTTGGTGAGTTCACAGGTTTTCAAAGTAAGTTATGCTCTATCAGTTCATAAACATTTATAAATAAAAGTGGCCCATGGTTAACTACACTTAGTTAACTCGTTGCCGCATAGTGTTATGTTTCCATCACGACCGAAGCTAACTAGTTATTGCCTCAAGTCAAGTATTGCCAAAACTTAACAATGTTTGGTCAAAGTTACACTCCGTTCGACCTCCAGTCGAGAATAATGCAGGGTGGGGTTTGTCAAACCCAATAGTACTATTTAAATTTACCACGCCAGCTAACCTTAGTTAACGGTCCGATGTTTGTGAGGACTTTCCATGGCAAAGAAACACTACGTTATAAGCAACCAAACGGTTGTGTAAAGATTTAGAGCAAGTAAAGTAAAACAGTTTTGCATGTTTCCTCCCCCAAAGGAAAAGTATAAAAGTGGGGCCGTAAACTCACCTTGTTGGTGCTTCGGGTATTACACAAATCCGACCGAAGTAAATGCGTCACGTGCTAAGACCCTAAAAATGCAAGTACGTAAGTAACTTGTGGGATGGTTCCTAGAACCACTAGTATCCAACAATCTCCCATTGTTTTTAAAAAGACTTTTGACCAAAGTTTGAATTTTGTTGACTTTGACTAAAGATGACTTCTATGTTGACCTTTGACCAAGGTTTGACTCCTGTGGACCAAGGACCAAAACTTTGACCGAGTTGACCCGACGACACATTGGTGGCTTATGATCTAACACATTGGCTAACATCAAGCATGTATCAATTTCAATGATCAAGCGTGACTAACCCCTTTGGTTAAACCGAAAAGGTTCCTAAGTCAAACTTGTGTCCTAGCAACTCATCAAATCATTTAACAAAGATTCATAGCCCTGGACAACACTTATCAAGCAATTTCAAATTGGCAGTCATATAGTGAGTTATAATCTAGCAAAGATGCACGATTCTAGCATATCACCCTAACTCAATAAATTCTCATTATTTTACACAGAATACCTCTGTGTCTTAGGATTTCAAAACTATTTTTTATTTAATTTTCTCATGCATACAAAAATCATGAAAATTCATATACTACAGCCGTGCACAATCAGGTCTGTCAGTGACCAATCAAAAGTATAAATTCACCAAAAATTCAATATAACTCTAAATAATGTGAGACCAATTGGAGCATGTTCCTAACATCCTAAATATTCTTCCAGATTTGGAATCACTCAATTATCAATTACCATAGTCAAGATATAACACTTATAGTAAGAAGTAATTTCAGGAGACCCGTAACAGTTTTGATAATCAATTTCATAAAATCATAAAAACGTAGCAAACGATCTCCAAAAATTACAAATCATATATCCACAGAAACTAGACACCAAGTAGTATATCATAGAATCATAAATCGTCCAAAAACATTAAGTTATCATCGATTTATCAGCTAAACAATAGTCTAATACGAATCTGATCAGAATCAGATTTATAACAATCACTCAAACAAATCACCAATTAACATTCCTAGGATTCAAATCCATGAACCAACCTCTAGAAAACATCAAAACAAAGATTTATACTCTCCATCAAGATGTCATTGAATATTTTTTTAAAGATACAACTTTAGGGTTTTCACCCAAGTCAACAAAAGACACTAGTTTTACAAAAACATAATCTTTTCAATTGTTGATTGAACAAGGATTCCTCATTGATCATCACCCTTGTTGGATACTAGGTTCTCAAGAACCAAAACAAAGAATAATACAAATTAATACACACCACTTACTCTCTTGGATCACTTGCACTTGTATTGATCAAGATCAATATTCAAGCTTTTGCAAGGAAGAGATTGGAGGAGGGTGTGAAAGAGATGAGAGAATGAGAGAATTAGGTTAGAAAATATTTTTTTGTGAATGTGTATGGGGGGGGGGGGGGGCGGCCATATTGGCTTGGCTTGGGGAGGGGGTTTGGTCCTAATTTTGGTAAGTCTTTTATATTATAAATATTGTTTTATCATCCAAAATTAGTTTTATTAAAAGTCAAATAATTAAATATATTTTTCCAACTTATGTTATAAATAATGTGACATGTTACAACTTTTATTTATATGTTCTAATGTGTCATGTAACATGTAATATCCTAGCATACTTGTCTAGCATATACTAGCATGTAATGTTTTATGTAACACTTCATAATTTGCAACATACTTACACATATAATTCCACCTTTCATGTAATATAACTTAGCATACATAACATATAACTTAGCATATAACACTTCATGTAGCATCATGTAGCTTATCGTTCATAACATGTAACTTAGCATATAGTATTTAACATGTGACTCTTAGCATGTAATAATGATAATCATTTATTATTGTTGTGTTTATAAGACCACCAACGTACTCGGACAGACTCATGTTTGACACGTGACATGCAGACAGACTCATGTTTGACACGTGACATGCATGTGGACTATGATGAACTAACGGACTTAACTGAGTTTGGTTAACGGAGTTAACCCGAAATTTGCAATTGTCACAATTTATCTCATACTACTTTTGATGAACGTGGAGATGCCGATGCAGCTTACCAGATCATGCAATCATTTGAGTTTGTGTTTATTCTTCACTTGATGAAGGAAGTATTGGGAAGAATAGATACACTTTCTCAAGCATTACAAAAGAAAAACCAAGATAATCATAATGCCATAGAGTTAGTTTCATCAACAAAGGTTAGTCTAAATGATTATAGAAACACTGGATGGGTTTCATTTTTTGAAAAAGTTACTTGTTTTACAAGTATACAATAGAAATGCCGTATATGAGTGCTCCATACACTTCTACTCGGTACCGGCCTTGTAAAAAAGATCTCCATGTTACATTTGAACATTATTATTGAGTAGATGTCTTTACATCCACATTTGACAAACAATTTCATGAGTTGGATAGTAGATGCAATGACCACACGATTGAGTTGTTATCTCTTAGTTCTAGTTTGGATTCAAAAAAGATAAATGTTGATGAGATTTGTCTACTTGTTGAGAAGTATTATCCTGAAGATTTTACAGAGCCGGAGAGGACTCATTTACGAGATCAGTTGGTGGTTTTTAATGTTGAAATGACAAACAATACCAAGCTAAGAGGTGTATCATGTATTTCTGATCTATGCAAATATCTTGTGGACACTCAGAAGTGTGAGACGTACTATTGGGTTGACAGGTTGATTCGGTTAATCTTAACACTTCCAGTTTCCACAGCAACAACAGAAAGGGGATTTTCAGCAATGAAAATATTCAAGAATTATTTTCGCAATAAGATGTCAGACGAGTATCTCGCGAATAGTTTGGTGATTTACATAGAAAAAGAAATTGCTGAGACATTTGATTCGGAGTCCATAATCAATGAATTTAAAGATCTTAAAGGTCGTCGGGCTGCTTTGTAATTCTTCTACCAGGTAGTCACCCAATCACCCTTCCTTGCAATGTCATTCTTAGATCGTCTTAAGTATTTTAGGTCTTTTGTTGTTAACAAAACATGTATTTGGTTTTTTTGTAAGAACGGTCTTTTGAATGAATGAAGAAAAAATATTTATTTAGACTTTATATTGTTTGACCCGCCCCGCCCCACCCCGCCGACTCGAAAATTTTTTATTGTTTGACTTTGACCCGACCCAAACCAAACTACTGACCCGAATTTTTCTGGATCCGTAACTTCGCCCCCCCGATGATTTTGGTCAAGCTTCGCCACTTATGCCTTTAATAGATTATAATATAAAATAGTGAATGTAAGATTTAATCATGAGACATTTTTCAAAAATAATAATCAAGTGCTTATCAGCGCACCGTCTCTCGAAGTATATTATTGTAGTAAACATAAGTACTAGTAAACTTAAAATGAAAAAGTAGGATGAAAAACAATCTTAATTAGTTGTTTAGTGATATGAGATTTGCCTTTGTAAATGTAGTGATGAGTTCAAATACTTGCAAGGTCTAAATTTCGATTGATTTCACATGGTAGTTCAATAAACTAACGCCACTAGAGTTGAATTACTATCTATGCCGCACTCTTGAGTTCGTCTTAATATGTTTTGACATTTACAAGCTATTTGTTACATTAAAAACAAACAATAATCATGTTCACTGGCATAATATGTCAAGTACCTCGTGTCACCCGTTTAAACATGGTTCCTGAAACATGATTAATTTGTATGAGTCTACTCTACAAATTCATTGATATGAATACATATTCATTAAGTATTTTTCAAATTTGAGAATCCCAACGAATCCCTAATTTTATTGTATTTTTTTATTCTATACATAATAAAAATACAAACCATAAAACAAACGAGACTTCAATTACTCTGTTTAATCTAGAATAGAACCTTGAATCTATAGAATTGTAGAAATGAAGATTTGTATTTTATCATTCAACGAGCATCTTATATTTCATAAAAATTGGGAGCAATATAATCCTTACGTAAAGGCCATCATATCCAACTTTTAGGAATTAAAATACATTTCAAACGTGGATGATTATCGTAAGAGATTCCCAACATATCAGAAGATTCTCATTCTTGAAAATCCACACTTTTCCAAACCCATAAACAGACGGAATTCTAGGATCCCTCTTTGGAGCAAATATTTTTATGCTTACCACTTCTAGTTGATCCACGCCATACTCTATTCTAATAAGATGATACACACTAGCTAATAGTCTGCCCGATGCTACATCATAGGCGCATTGAGAACGAAGATCATTGTAGCCATATACATATAAAATGATAGCAATTGAATGCCAATCCTCGGGTTTTATTTGTAAAGTATTTATTTATTAGTAATCAAAGCCCAAAGATCTATGAATTAACGCATGCTTAACTAGCCAAGCAGACAAATTACCTTACATATTTTTTATCTCTCCCGCATTTTTTAGGCACACAACTTTTTGAAAAGGTTTTATATATCTTTTTAACCTTACTTTTTCTCCAACAAAATTACACCATAGATATTTTGGATTAGGATTGCAGTCAGGTTCAATAGCAAAGCCATTAGAAGTTAGAGTGATAAAACTTTCCTTGATGTCAATTAATGATGGTAAATTGTTGCTATCTAGTAAAAAACAATTAAAACAAGTTCCTAATCATCTAAGCAAGCTAGGGTAAGTAGGGTGTCGAAAACAAGGAGTATGTGGTCAATGCAATCGTGTAACTAATTTATGATATTATGAAGTAATGAGTTTTACTGCTGACCACGGAAGCAATTAAGTTGGTTTTAATACTGATTAAACAAATTTACAAATTCAAGCAATTAACAAAGATGTATCATCCCCGGGGTTCAAGAATGTAATTTAACTGTTTCTCATCCAACCTAACCGATTAATTATCACAGACTGACTAAAGACTGATTAACGAGTTAAACCTTAGGCACCACAATCGCTAACACACAACACTGGTTATCAAACGGTCCCTACGAGTGTGACTCAACTAAGGGCAATTGTGTGCTTTGTTGTATTCAATCTAGTCAAATCAATCCTATGAGCAATTACTATAGCAACCGACAAACTAATCGTTCTGATCAACGAAAACCTAAACCGATTAAATGCACAACAATACTAAATATCAGTACTCATAGATCAATCAACGATAATTACATATTTTATGTTCTTGGTTACATTAAAAACTGAATAAAATACAAACTTTACATCCCCAGAATGAATCAGAGAGATTAACCGAGCCTCATCATCATGGAATCTTCAATTATGAAGATATGGAACATGAATATAGACATGGTATGCTCTAGAATGATAGAATCGCACTCTTGTCGCTCTGGAAACTGCCTGGAAGTGGTTCCTTCTCCAAACCCTAATTTTATCCTTATACAGGGTTTTAAAAATGCGAATCCCGTAGTTTATTTTGGTCTAGCATATGGTACTCTAGTTTCAAAAAATGGTACTCTAGCTCAGCATATGGTACTCTAACTTTGGAGTATGATACTCTAATACAACATACGATACTTTAAAAACTCCTGACGTACGCTCCCTCTTATGCTCAGCATATGATACTCTGTTTTCAGCAAATAATATGTTAAACTAACTGTTACCCCAGATCCTGCAGTTTTGATCATACACTATCACACATCATCCCGGGTCTTCATCTCATGCTCGTACAGGTCCGAAATAGTTATGTTAATCACCTGTGACCTGAAACAATACACACACACGTATGAAGTATCGAAGTTCACGCAATAAACAATTAAAACTAATAAATTAGCATGCTAAAATATGTACAAAGTTCTTAATTTTCAAATGGTTCTCACACGATCTCTATCTTATATATATATATATATATATATATATATATATATATATATAAAGGGTTAAAATAAAAATACATAGTTTTATAGGAAAAGTAATAATGACACAAAATTTAGAGTTAGGAAACTATGTAGCATAAATCCTTAATCCTAGGAAACTATTTGGTATTTTAGTAACTACCAATATCAACCACTAGATCATAGATACAATGGCCTAGATTTATTCTTACTTTTCCTAGAAAACTATTTTCTTTATATTATAACCCACCCCTATATATAGGGTAGGGTTAATGTAAAAAATAATAGTTTTGTGAGAAACATAAAATAGATGTACAATTGTACACCCTTGGATCTATGATCTAGTGGTTGATATTGGTAGTTTCTAAAAGTTGTATAGTTTCCTACTTAAATGTTATAGTGTCCTATTTAGGTGATGTACTTTATTTTAAAGTTTTCTCACACTTCTCACAAAACAATTGTTTTTTATTTAAACCCTTATATATATATATATATATATATATATATATATATATATATACACTAGGTTAGAACCCGTGTGATACACGGGTTAATAAAAAAAACAGATACAAAAAATAGTAATATAGATAATTACAAACCATTGGCATCCACATGTACTATGAAGATGCCAAAACTCATGTAGCATGAAATGCCTTTTGACCCCTTAGTTATTCTCAAACGGGTCAAAATCTAGTTTCACACATAGATGCAAATAAATAATTACACAACTTAAATTTTTTAATATCTAATTAAAAAACATTAAATTAAACTTCTTACATTCAAATTTGACGTTTCTCTAATTTGGAGCTTCATTGAATTGCACTGTTTTCATAATCTTCAAATAACTCACAGATAATTTTCAATTGTTGGATTCCTATAGAGAAAATCAACCACATATCTCATACCTAGCCACAAGCACAAGAAATTCATACAAACCATTTTTATGGAACGGACAAGGAAGCGATGAAGATCGGAACCCTAATTAATGTCTGTGATACAAAAAATTGAGCATTTTTTTTTCAATAAGGAATTTGGCAACACTAAGATGATGCAGAATAATAATACTGTCATCAGAGAAGCAATTGAAAATGAATTGTTTGAAGCAAAAGAAAGTAGTTCGTCTTCAGAGGCTATTGGAAACTATTTCTTTTTATTATACCCACCCCTACATATATATATATATATGTATATATATATATATTAGGGATAATTTGAGAACTTGTTGAGGTTTAAGAACTTCATTTTTCACCACACATTTAATTAAATAGGTTAGATTATGTGGTTAAGATTAAATCTGATTAAAAAATTAAGTAGAAAGAGAGAATAAAGATGTATAGTGATTACAATAAGTTAAACGGCTGTTACACCTATGTAAAAAGTCGACTCGGTACGTAAAAAATGTTTTAATTTTTCTACATACATGTAACAAACATATATTACATATATGAAAAATAAAATATAAAAAAGTTGTTACGTTGAGTGTTTTCGGGTTCTTAAAATTCAGATTGGTTCTTAAAAGAAATTAACTCTCTCTCTCTCTCTCTATATATATATATATGTGTGTGTGTGTGTGTATATGAGTGAGATCAAGAGAGAACTCCTCTCAAAAAGAGAACTAGAAAACTAATAAAGAAATACTTTTAACTTTCTTTTTAAAAAAAATATTTTAGTTTATTATTTTTTTCTTTCAGCTTTCTTACATATTGTTATTCTTCACTAGAAAAAAATATAAAAATAAAACAAAATATAATATATATATATATATATATATATATATATATATATATATATATATGAATTCGATGTAATGCCTATATGTAATAATACGTATTTCATATATGCAATTGTGTTATTGCACATATTTAATACACACTATTGCATATATACAAATACAACACTATTGTACATATGTACTATATCGATTTTTTTTTATTTTTTATGCATATAATATAATATAATATTATTACACATATACAATACACAATATTACATATATGCAACATAACACTATTGCACATATGTAATAAAAAAATATATAAATAAAAGTCGATGTATTGCATATGTGTTGCACACTACATCAAGTTTTCTTTTTATTTTTTAATATTTTTTAAGTTAAAAATATTTTTTTTGTTAGTTCTTTAGTTATCTATCTAATAAAGAGTTATCTTTTGATGTTGATGTCGTCCATATATATATATATATAGAGAGAGAGAGAGAGAGAGAGAAAGAGAGATAGAGAGAGATATTTAGGTTTAAAGAGAAACTCCAAAAAAGTGGGAAATTAGGGAACACTCTTCCCAACCTTTAATCAATACCCCACATCATTATTGTGCACACTATATCATCTACATCACATTATTTTTGTAAGAGAGAAAAAACCACTAAAAAAATAATTTAAAAAATTATAGAACAAAAACAATACGAAAAAAAGTAAAAAAAACCAAAATGTTTATCTAGCATTCGCGGTCCCCAAACAAAAAAAACCCCTAAAAAAACCGAAAGTTAATTAAAAATATATAAAAATACGAAAAAATTAAAAGTAAAAAAAACCAAAATAAATATATCTAGCATCCCTCGTTCCAAAAAAAAATCTCGGTTTAGACTTCGGGTTTAGTTTAGCTTTTAGGGATAGGTTTTTAGGGGGTTTAGGTTTTCAGGGTTGAGGGTTAGGTATTTTTAGGTAGTGGGGAGGGGGGGGGGGAGACTTTCTTGTGCACGCGACGATAGAAAGATAGCAAAAAAAGAAACAAAATGCATAAATATATTAAATCCGCCACATTAAAACTCGCGTTATCTTATGCATGCGTAAAAACATAACCTGAATATGCTCATGAATACTAAATTTCGTGAGTTAACCGTAGGTTGGTTTTTAATATATATAATTGTTGAATACACATTAAAATTATAATGAAACGTGTTGTTTTACATGTAATATCTTTAAGAACTGTTGTTTTACATGTAAAATTTTAATGAGATTTGTTGTTTTACGTGTAAAATGTTAACGAAAAATGTTATTTTACATGTAAAATATTAAATTATTATATGTTAAATCTTAAAGAACTGTTGTTTTACTTGTAAAATGTTGATGAGATTTGTTGTTTTACGTGTAAAATATTAATGAAAAGTGTTTACCCCACCCCCAAAGCTAAAAAAAATCTCAACCCGCTAAAATCTAAACTAAACCCAAAGGTTAAACTAAGTTTGAGGTTTTTTTTTTGAAACATGGATGCTAGATAAACATTTTGGTTATTTTTACTTTTTCGTTTTTTTATACTTTTTATAATTAAATTTTTGATTCTTTTGAAGAATGTTTTTTTTACCGTGATGCTAGATAAACATTTTTTTTTTATTTTTTGTTTTATAATTTGTTTAATTAATTTTTTTTTGTTTTTGTTTCTTTTTACAAAAATGATGCGATGTCAGTGATTGAGGGTGAAACATACTAATTAAGGGTTGCAAAGAGTGTTCCCTACTTTTATGAAGTTTCCCAATAAACTCACCCTTATATATATTAAAAAAAAAATATACGATGAACAATCGCTATTAGTGTTTGCTTTGTTTTTTTCCTTTCAAAATTTAAATCTCACCTCTTATATATAAATATTTTAAACCCATTCATGTTATATTTCTGCTAATTAATAATAGTAAAACTATTACTATTATTTAGGGAAAATATCATAAAAAACCAACATACTTTCTCTTTTTGCTTATAAAAGTCCTTTAACAAATTTTTGTATGTTAAAGTCCCTCCACATGCTAATTTTGAACATAAATGTGATATAACTTATAATAACATGTTTTTTTTGCTTATGTTGCATACACATAAAATTAAATACGTTAACATGGACGTCAAAAATTGACATGTGAGCAAATTATGTTGATAATTTTTTTTATATTGTTTCTTTTGAGTCTTTTGTAATGTGCTTATTGTTATTTTTATATTTTAATTTTTGTACTTTTATAAATATAATTATATGTTTATATTAGAAGATAGTTGGTTATTATTATTGTTGGATGATCAAATAAGAAGATGTATGAGCTAGGGTAGAATAGTTATACCGGTGATTATGGTGATGGCCATGGAATAGAACGAGCTGTGCACACAGTATTGACAAGAGCATTAGAACACGAGTTGTGCACACATTATCATCCAACAATAATAATAACCAACTATCTTATAATATAAACATACAATTATATTTATAAAAGTATAAAAATTAAAATATAAAAATAACAATAACCACATTACAAAAGGCTCAAAAGGAACAATATAAAAAAAATTATCAATATAATTTGCTTACATGCCAATTTTTGACACATAGGCCGTCCATGTTAACGTATTTAGTTTTATATGTATGCAACATAAGCAAAAACAACATGTTATTATAAGTTATATCACATTTATGTTCAAAATTAGCATGTGGAGGGACATTAACATGCAAAAATTTGTCAAGAGACTTTTATAAGCAAAAAAAGAAAGTATGTTGGTTTTTTATGACATTTTCCCTATTATTTATTAGCATTGTTCCATCAACGAGACCTCAAGCTATTTTTCCGTGAGAAATTACGTTAGTCTTTTGATTACATAGCAAAACTTTTTTCACAAGATAACACATGGGTGAAACTTACTAGCCATGTTGACGAGTCAAAAATTAAGCGATGTTGTTGACGAGTCAGGTTGAAGAGTTAGACATAAAGCTTCAATCAAAGTGATATTCTTGGTATAGTTTTAACTTAATCAAGACCTAAGACTTGGCTAGCTTGACAAGCCAATATAAATATTAGAAGAGTATAGCATAGATTCTAATCTTTCGATAAAGATGAGAATAATAATAATAAATATATGTATATAAATTTGTTACATCAAGTGTTATTATTGGTGTATAAATTAATCCCACTATTATATAGAATCTCAGCTTAAATTAATTAATTAGGGGGGAGGGAGGGAAGTGAAGCTTCTTCATTCTCACAAGTCATAACTCCTCCTTCTCCTCTATAAGTATCATCCGTCTCTCCTCATCAAACAATCAAATCCCATTTCAACAACCAAACACACACACACCCACACCCTTACCCTTGGATCACATTCAATCCAGTTATTATCTGCCATGTCGGACGATGATGATCGGAGGAAGAGGATCAAAACTGAAGATAACAAGGTCAAAGGGACTTTGGTTCTGACCAACAACCATTCAATTTGGACCACCATCGATGAGCTTTTGGGCCGCAATTTAGTCTCGCTGCAACTCATCAGTACTGCAGGTATTTGTTATAAAATCTGATCCATCTGCTGTTTGTTGGGTTGTAACGCGCAACCTAGTACACAAGTGCTACTTTTTGATTTACTGCTTCAGTGAGTTGTACGGTACAACGTCTACGCCGCAACCCACTTGTATGGTACAGTAAATGCTTCATTGGGTTGTACCTTACAACTGATGCCACTTGTTTATATATTATAGCTTGGATCGGATTGGCTAAACCAGCTATCGTTGGGAATTAAATAATTACTTGTATAGCAACTTTTATCATAATAAATGCAATGTGAGTGAAACTACACATGCTCTGGTATAATAATATTTGAAGATGTAGTTTTAAATTACGCAAGTTGAAATAAAGTATTATACAACTTTTAATTTTTGTTTTCACTAATATTTGACTAGCGACTATTTAAATTTAAATACAGTTAAATAAACTAAAACAAGATCTGTTCATTAATTGTGTTTAACTTATCAGATCTTGGGTTCAAAGATGACAGAATTTGACATTTTCTGAAATTTGATGTATCACGTATGTTTTTTTTTTGACATACATCAATGAGGTTGGTGGTCCGTTGACAAAGTCAAAGCTTTTAAACACCAAAAGGTTGAGAGATATTAGGTTCAAGTCTCCCAAATCATTTAACTTTTTATCGATTTGCAATGTTGTTGCTATGCGTCCATGTTGTATACTTGTTGAACTAACCGATTATGATTATGATTATGATTATGATTTTGAAGCCAATGGATTAAGGGGAAAGCTTGGAAAAGAGACACCCTTGACAAAAGGCGATTCCACCTTCGAATTAGAATTCGACTGGGATGATGAAGATGGTGTTCCAGGTGCATTTTTGATCATCAACAGGCACCGCAAAGAATTTTACCTCAAGACACTCACATTAACACATGTTCCACATGTCGGTCGCCTTCATTTCGTCTGCAACTCTTGGATATACAACGAAGAACATTACACCAGAGGTTATCGCGTGTTTTTCTCCAATCAGGTAACTAACCTTTTTTCTTTTTTTTTAAGTATTTATTTATTTTGTCACGTCTTAAAATGACAAAACAAAACCTTATTAATGACTCCATGATATGAAGGTCCTTAGGTGACCAAAATTAATCTTAATGATTAAAAACATGTTTCATCAGTAGATATGTAAAGTAGCATGCATGTTTTTGTTACAGACATACCTTCCTGGTAAAACACCCAAGGGATTATGCTATTACAGAGAGGAAGAATTGGAGAAACTAAGAGGGGATGGAACCGGAAAGCGTGAAGAATGGGACCGAGTGTACGATTATGATGTGTACAATGATCTAAGTCAGCCCGATAAAGGATCTGAACTTGTTCGTCCTATTCTTGGAGGGTCAACTGATCGTCCATATCCCCGAAGATGTAGAACCGGCCGCCCTGTGACGGTTACAGGTCAAAATAGTTAGATCATTCATAGATATGATGCTGTTCGACTTTTAAGGTCAAACTAGGTTACACTATACATTAAAATTCTTATGGGTTTTTATAACTTTGCAACAGCAAAACTATCCATGATGAAGTACATACAAAACTTTGTGATGAAGTATATACAAACGTTTAGGAACATAACTGAACCGACGAGACACGTGTTCATGTTTGTTCACTTATTAAATAAGCCAATTTAAACAAACTTCCCGCCGAATTGTTCACTCAATGTTTGGTTCGTTTACAGGCTTAACCAAACTCATTGCATTTTTAAGTTTTGTAAAGTCCTATGTTTGACCTTGAAAGTCAATTTCCAAATTACTATGTTATCTGGCAACTAAATGTTTTTGTATTTCTTCCTACAGATTCGAATATGGAAAGCCGAATTGGTATTCTGCAAAGCTTACAGATTTATGTCCCGAGGGACGAAAGATTCAGTGACTTGAAGATGCAAGATGTTTATGCTTACGGGTTAAAATTAGTATCTCAAGGCCTCCTTCCTGGTTTTGAGTCTGTATTGGACAAAATTTCGGATGAAATTGTGGGCGCAATTGAAAACGCTGTACATCAAAAGTTTAAGAGTGTATCGAGCAACAAATTTAACGAGTTTTCTTCATTTGATGATGTACTTAACCTCTATCATGGAGGCCTTAAAGTACCAAAATTCAATTTCCTAGAAAGTGTTAGGGAGAAAATGCCCGAGTTCTTTAGGGAGCTCTTTCGTTCTGATGGCGAGCACTTGGCAAAATTTCCGGTCCCACAAGTAATCAAAGGTATTCTAAAAGAAACAACCACCTTCTGTAAATACTGAATTGATATCGGGTTACTGAAGGTTGTTTTACAAGTTACAATATATAAAGATCATGGAAACCTAAGGAGTGCCCATGGGCTCATGCTAATAAACTCTAAATAATAATATATTTCGACGCTTTCTATATGAAATCTAACTGAAATTTATTAAAATATTTCTTATAATTTTGTTGTTGGTTCTTTGTTTGAACAGTGGATAGATCTGCATGGAGAACTGACGAAGAATTTGGACGAGAATTGTTGGCGGGAATTTGCCCTGTTGTGATCCGACGCCTCCAAGTAAATTTCATCATCTGATGCATTATCTGATATTTATAAAATGCCTCTTAAACTGCTATAAATACAATTTAGTTATGCGTATTTACAAAATTCATAGCTAAAGTCATCAAAAAATGCATTTTTGTTACTTGTAGGAATTCCCTCCAACCAGCGAGTTAGACCCCACGGAATTCGGGAACCAAAACAGTACAATAACCGAAGATCACATAAAAGATCAAATGGAAGGACTTAGCGTATGGGAGGTAACGATTATCATCTCAAATATTTAATGTTCCAAAATCAATATATGTACGCATATATGATTGGTCTAATACTCTCAGGCAATGAGGAGCAACAGGCTGTTTATACTAGATCATCATGATCCATTGATGCCATATCTTAGAGGCATAAATGAAACTCCCACCAAAACCTATGCCACGCGGACCATTTTATTTTTGTATAAAAACGGTACACTGAAACCAATAGCCATCGAGTTGAGCCTGCCACATCCAGATGGTGACGAAGCTGGAGCCATCAGCACGGTTCACACACCAGCATCTGATGGTATAGAAGGCACCATATGGCTACTGGCTAAAGCTTATGCGAATGTAAACGATTCTGGCTACCATCAACTTGTTTGCCACTGGTAAGAACTTATTTAAAATGTTAATAAAAACCCATTTCAATTCTTAGGTGTTAATATTAGTAGCGTAAACTATTAATTACATATGCATTTCCTCATTCTTATTATACTAATTTTCTTTTACAACATATAAATGTCTAAATGCTTAAATGAGTCAAAATTTTGCCCCTTTGAAATTGTTAAGTAACGAGTTAAGTTAATATGCAGGCTGCATACTCATGCTACGATAGAACCATTCATAATCGCGACACATAGACAGCTAAGCGTTCTACATCCGATTCACAAGCTTTTGCATCCTCACTTTCGTGACACGATGAACATCAACGCCTTATCACGCCAAACACTCATCAGTGCCGGTGGGCTTCTCGAGAAAACTGTTTTTCCAGACAAATACTCGTTGCCCATGTCATGCAACATGTACAAAAAGTGGGATTTCACTAAACAAGCACTCCCTGCTGATCTAATCGACAGGTACACCGTCATTTTCTACCTTTTCATCTTATCCGTCGACTATTTTGATTCCCGAACTGGTTTGATAATTGAATTGTACAATTGAACCCGCGTGTTTGTGTGTGAAGCAACTAGGCATGCAGAATAATTGAAGTTTGCTTATGTTCATTTATTTTATAGACAAACGAACATGTAATATTTTGTTCATTTATTCAAAAGAACAGACATGAGCACATGTCTTGTTCGTCCGTTTTATGGTCATTCGTTTACTCGTCTACTTTTGGCCAATTGCAACTTTAGTTTAGTTTGAGTAACTTCTTAAGCCCGACACATTTTTAGGTTCATACATGTTCAGTTATGTTCATTCGTCTACGTTCATGAACTCTTCGTTTATACTGTTAACGAACACACATAAACGGACACGAACATGTTCATGTTCTAAACACACGAACACGAATAAGAAAAGCCCTCTCGTTTAACATTAATTACTAACTAAACCTATTAGAAATAATAATTAAAATGTACTAACTGCACATTTGATGTCTTTAATAAATCTTATCAATATTACTGATCAGAGGAATGGCTGTACCGGATTCAACCTCGCCTCATGGTGTTCGTCTCATCATAGAAGACTACCCATTCGCAGTTGACGGGCTTGAAATATGGTCTGCAATTAAGTCATGGGTGCACGAATACGTTTGCATCTACTACAAAACTGACGAAGACATACAAAACGACACTGAGCTCAAAAACTGGTGGCACGAGGTCCGAACCAAAGGCCACGGTGATTTGCAAAACAAACCTTGGTGGCCCGTAATGTGGACACGCGATGAACTCATACAATCATGCACCATCATCATATGGGTGGCTTCTGCACTCCATGCAGCCGTGAACTTTGGTCAATACCCGTATGGTGGGTACCTGCCTAATCGGCCTGCAATGAGCCGGAGGCTCTTACCTGAACCCGGGACCACAGAATATGATGAACTTGAGACTGACCAAGAGAAGGCGTTTTTAAAAACTGTGACTCCTCAGCTTCAAAGTATTCTTGGGATCTCATTGATTGAGGTTTTGTCAAGGCATTCAGAAGATGAGGTGTACCTTGGGGAAAGAGATACGCCCGAATGGACCGCTGATAAAGATGCATTGGAAGCTTTTGAACGTTTTGGGGCGAATTTGAGGAGGATTGAAAGGAAGATTGATGAGATGAATCGAGATGTGAGGTTGATAAATAGGACTGGACCGGCTCAGATGCCATACACTTTGTTGTATCCGAGCAGTGAGGTTGGTCTTACCGGTCGCGGTATACCGAATAGTGTCTCTATATAAAGGATTTGCTGATATAATGTTGTGTTTGATGTAGTATTGTTATATGTTTGTAGCTTTGTTTGAATCCTATTTTTTTCATGCTTCTTTAAATAAAAGTGATAGAGCGTGATGTAATTTGTATTATAGAACAATAAATTGTGTTTTTTTTTTCTTGCAGTTTGTGTAATAATAGTTTATTTCAAGAAACCAGTTTGTTTCTGTTATTTAAAAGCTTTGAATCTATCATAAGGAGTATGGCATTTCAAATGGACCTGACCAAATGTATCTTTTTTAATTTTAAGTATATCAAGCGTATTCGTTTCATGGAATTAGAGGAACTGGTTTTTAAGTATATCAAGTGTGTTCTCTTGGATGTGAAAGGAATTGGAATATGAAACTAATTCCAAACAAATCACATGTTCATCATATAATTCAAAAATCCTTCTAATTTCAAATGAAAGTTCAAAAAAAGGTTAATGTTTAATTTAGTTTGGGTTGAAGGAGGTTTCCGTTCGGGTACTCGGAATGGGTTTCGGGTCGGATTGGTTTTCGGATCAGTTTGTGTTTCGGCTCGGCATGGGTTTGGGTTGGGACGCTGATGAACACATGGTTTTTAATGTAGCTTTGATGTTGTTTAGCTATGAAAATGGTTAGAATATGTTAATGATTGTTGCTTTAATGTTTTACATGTCTCAAGGCTTAAAACAAGTAATATTGAGGGCAATAACAAGCTTAAAGAGCACTTCAAAGAAGAAGAATAAATCTGAGAACATACGGCCCGTATGTATTCAAAGGCTCACAAGTCACAATAACATAGTGACATACCAATACCAATGATTGGGCTGACAAGTACACATAGGAGTCTTCATGAACACATGTATTCTTCATTAATGAGCTTGAAGAGTGGAAGGTCTTCGAACACTTTATTGTTCTTCACGAACACTTATCATACTTGCCATAATTCATATCTAAAAAAAAACTAAAACTGAAAAAACCGACCAAAACGATAAAAAAAACTAAAAACAACTCCGAACGACCGGAAAAAAACAAAAGAAACCGAAACCCAACCTGTCCCATGCGAAAACTTGTGTCATCTTGGAACCTGATCTGAGCCAAAACCTGAACCGAGCTCGTTCCAATTTAAACCCCATTTTGTGCCAAAACCTATCTCGTGTGGAAATATGTGCCATTTCAAAACCCGTTCCGACTCGAACCTGCCACATTTTCGTAGGATACTTGTGACATTCGTTATTTTCAAAACACGAAAACCCAACCCGTTTTAAACTTTGTTATACTTCGAATCTTTTAAAAGAATGTCCTTCATGTTATAATCATGTCTCATACTTGTCGTGTTGTTTTAATAATTCTAACGATGTTTAATTCGTTTATTTTATGCTCGAAACCAACCCAAACCAAAGTACAAGGACCATCTTGGCCAAAAACCAAACTTTTTCCCAACGTCTAAATCAGATTTTAATTAATTAATTAATTTTAATTTATTTTAAAAACGAACCAACCACATTGAATACAAAAGTGGTTGTAAGATGGTTTAATGTCCAACCATCCATGCAAACTTGTCCCCTCATTCTTGTTTATAAATATCAACACTTCTCTCAACATTCCCAAATGCTCATTTCTTACTTTTTCTCTAATTTTTTGGATTTATGGAAGCAAATTAAGGTGTTCTTGCCTAAGTTGACAATAAAAGTCAAGCAGAATAATTGTTTGCTTTTCAATCCGATTTGAGTATTGTTTTGGAATGTTTTTAGCTTGTATTAGTCTTATATATATGTTTATTGTTCCCCTTCTTCAACCTTGGTTGATTAAGGTGTTTATGCCATCCTAATGCACGCCTATGCTTATTAAATGCTAGTTTGGCCCGTTTTGGGATTTTGACTTGTTTAAAGTTTCTGATTTTTATTTTATTTTTTGTTGACTCTTAGACCATGAGGATTTGTGTAATAGGATGGTAAACATGTACTAACATCACACTATGAGTGGCAGAATTGTTTTTTATAAAGACCATTTTAAAACATCAAGAACATAGGTTCTAATGGTGTTTCAATTCTGGACAAAAATTTGGTTATCAAAGATTAGGCCATAGCATGGTTATAACGAACTAGAATGGTGCAAGGGCGAATCCTATGATAAACTTCTTTGAGTTTTGGTTTAAAATATTATTTAATTTCATTTTAATTCATTCGTATGGTTTCATAATCAATGTATTGGTTTTTGTACGCAGATTTGTACCAATTAAGAAAACCGGCTGTTTCAGCCTATCTCGAGTCATAATTTGGGAAGCATTGCTAAATGAAAGATGTTCATAACACCCTAATTGAGTAGACGGGAGATTATTATAATTTTTAAAAATTTATTTATATTTTTAAGTATTATTCAAATCAAGGACATATTCTGCCCAAAACTGATTAAAATCCTTTTGATTGATTTCCCACATTAGATGTGGTGATGTTTGTAGTTAATTTCTTGTTAAAGGCAGATTGGTATGGAAGTTGGTCTCAAACCAAGCCCCGGATTAACTAAATCAAGCAACCAATTCTTGTATTTTCTTTCAAATTTCTATTTTATTTTTGTTTGTTGTTAGTTCTCATGTTTTGGATATGTGGCAACCAACCTCGGTCTCATACCGAGCCATGAACCGAACCAAAACCGAACTTTCGCTTAAAATTAAGATTTTACAAATAAAACCCCAATTTGAATTCAAGTTTAGCTTATTTTACTTTTCTATAATATTCACTTCTGTACATACCCCTAATCCTAAACTCACTTATATCTCGGACTCACTTGTTAAAAACCGAACCTTCCGATTTGCCCGCTTAAGGATTGGCTCGTCCATTTTATCACTCGCTTAATTTTACTAGTGAGTAATCACACTCCCCTCTTTACGCTTTAATACTTTTCGGGGTGACATACGTACCATATTCAAACTTACATGCTTTAATACCTCAACTCTATAACACAATTCGACATTATGTGATTATATGAATGTTTTCCCGATCATTTGTTTATGCCTCATTATTTGTGTGCTTAAATATTTAATTGTTGTTTACAGTTTGGCCTTATCATCATCCTCATTAAGTATAATCATACGCTCTGGTAACAATTTTAGCTTTGTGCTAATAGAATAGGGCCTCATTATTTATCCGAGTATTTTGGTTGTTACCAATTAGAACAGAGCCTCAGTTTTTACTTCACATTTACAATGGTTGTTGCGATGTTCTATTTACACATATGAATTGTGATTTTGCCTCATTATATACATATAACAAAAACTAGTATATTGCTTACTAACATTCGTGTTGATCAAATCTATTTTTTAATGCATGCTACATGTTTACTTTTAGGTTGCTTATGAAGATTGAAGACGCCATTTTATTTTGAGACCGTTTAGGTTATTAGAAAAATGAACAATTTAATTCCTTGTATTTTTGTGTTGTCTTGTATGGACAAGCTGTGTTATATTTGATGATTGAATGAAATGAATGAGTTGATTAAATATTGTCACTTTAATAGTGTCATTGTGTTCTTGAGCAATCCCGTCATGCTTGGAATGTTCCGCCACCTTTGGTCGGGGTGTGACAACACTAACCAACCATCGACCCATTTCTTTAAATTTGTTGACCCATTTTAACCCGAAAATATGAAGGTAAATTTCAAGTGACTCATTTTGACCATTTTATTTAAAATATTTAACACAAACCAACCCATATAATTTTTAAATCAACCCAGACTGACCCATTTGAAATGCTTTGGGTTACGATTGTCACCTCTACTCTGAACCATCCTTAGCCATTTCTACAGTCTTTGACATATACTCGACAAGCTATAAGTACTCGTGACTTATGCTTGGATATCTTCAACATACATCAAGTGCTTATTAAGTACTCGTTTGGCTCTTTAGGATCTTGTTGAGTGCTTGAAGGTCATTAAGTGCTCGGAATCACTGTTTCAAGTGTTCGGCTTGAAGTTATGTATTCAATGTCTATACTTAGCATTTTTAGGTGTTGATAATCTTTCAATCACCTCTTTAAGACCCAAAAATCACCCCTTGCTGAAGTGCACAGTCCACAACCTGTATAGTTTATCCATTTCTCTGATCCTCCTCTGATATTCATGGAAAGCTGCAATAAAGACTCATCCACATACAACAATCTTTCTTGACTGTCTACTTTTAGTTCAAAGGAGACCATACTCTTATCAATTGAGCCTTCATCTTCATACATAAAAAAATTACCCATTGCCCTGATGCTTTCTTCTTCCTATTCACTCACAAAATCTAGAGGCACACCAACATCATCAACATCTTTAAAAATGACAGTCAATCTTGTCTTGCACATTCACCATCACTTCTACAGTAACAACCACATCATCATCAACACAAACATCATCAAAATCTCCACCAAAGTTATCAGTTCCTTCTCCGTTTGGGAGCATC
Source organism: Bidens hawaiensis (assembly GCF_021521415.1). Lineage (NCBI taxonomy): Eukaryota > Viridiplantae > Streptophyta > Magnoliopsida > Asterales > Asteraceae > Bidens > Bidens hawaiensis. The sequence goes on from NW_027506599.1 coordinate 26,868, forward strand.
GGTTAGTGGATTCTCAACCACAAGAACTTGTATGGCCTTTAAAGCTTCAATCTCCTTTGATGCATCTTCAAGTTATTGTTGTAAATTCTTGTTATCAGACTTTAATTTCAAGTTTTCTTCCTGTAAATCTTGATTTTATGCATTAAACACTTCACTTTCATTTCTCAGTTAATTTATTACATCAGTTCTTCATTTGGGTTGTCTTTATATTTGAATACTTTTAGTTTGAATTTATTGCACAACCCTTTTAATGACTTGATCAACATCAGGCTTAGTTTCAATGCGTTCTTTTGAAGACTCTCTGTGCTCTAAGTTTAGGATATATGATCTCGAAGGAGATACAACATGTAATTCTGGTACACTTTTAGTTTGGGGTTCTTTAAATGGAGTTTTCAATTTGTTCAGGTTCCATTAAAAGGGAATGACTCATTGGAACTTGAATGCTCACATTTCCTGATATCCCTAAGTCTATGTTATATGGAGCATCACCATAATTTCCATTATCATTATCATCTTTAATAACATCATCAAGATCAAAGTCTTGTGGTAGGGGGGTTGTGGTGAAGGAGGTACAACAGATTCTTCATTAAAATTAGGATTAATAAACCATAGAAGTTTCTCATAAGGTAAATCTTCATCAAAGTGACATGTAGACCCCACATTTCTTAATTTCCTAAATACATTGGGGCTTGGTAAATGCAACACATCTCCTTGCCTCACAACATCTGGCAACATATCATCAATGAGCATTTGTAAAAATATAACAATCCAACATGTAAACAAATAGAAAGTAAGTTTCTCCCACATTGGAGATATAGCAAAATGGATTGTCCCACATTTCTAGAAATAAAAACTTGTATGCTCTTTATAAGGAACATGACTCACATATATTCTTATATGATAAGACACACTCAGTGGTCTTAGCAAGGGTGTGAAACACCCGACGTGCATGGGCACGAGATTGGTCTCGACTAAAGTGCGATGGTCACAATGTGGCGCTTTGATGACACATTTTGCTCTTTTCACACTTGTCACCGAGAGCCGCCTTGGTATTTTTGGTGGTCGCGCTACGCGTTGGAAAAATACATAGTTCGTCGCGATATGCAAAGCCTTGTAATTATTTAGAAAAATTAGTGGTCATCGCGCTACGCGATGGGTTCTCAATTGACCTATCG
>NW_027506600.1:0-62220 GCF_021521415.1 Bidens hawaiensis
CTGTTAATAAGTAAAGGATAGAAGCTTAAAGTCAGATTGTCACTTCTTGTGAATATCAAGGGGTTAAGAGTGTAAAATTGGAAAATAGTTTGTTATCGAATATGATGTTTTGTTATAACTAGAAGTTAGGGTTCCATTCAAGTTGGTTCTGAGATTCAATACTCTTTCAATAGTCTACCATTTTCATTGATTGTTAGTTTGTAAGGCCCGATCCCGGTGCCCTACTTTGGTGTTGGACTTACTCATGTACACAGTTCTAAATATCAGAGTTAATTAAAACTTTTGGGGAATATAAAGCTTTCAATAAACATTTCATAAACATGTCTTAAACAAACATATTTTGTCTTTCGTAGTCAAAACATAATTCATAAATACATCATAGGCCTTCGGACGCCAGCCTCTTTATTCTTCTGCCATGTGTCCACCTCAAACTAGCTGCCTCATTCTACTCACCCGCGTGCATACTAAAAGTCAGCTACGCTGAGTGAGTTCTAGTTAATCAGGTAACATACAATACTTGTATATATTACGTACTCAACCTGCTTTGCTTTCTTTAAAACATACATATTTATTCATACCTTTATTAGGGCCCGGTTCCCTCTTGCCTTGAGTATTATTAGGTTCCGGTTCCCTCTTTCCTCGAATATTATTAGGGTTCGGTTCCCTCTTGCCTCTAGTATTATTAGGGTCCGGTTCCCTCTTGTCTCAAATATTATTAGGGTTCGGTTCCCTCTTGCCTCGAGTATTATTAGGACCCCCGGTTCCCTTTTTCTACCATACAACCATACCTTACCTTTATTTGTCATTATCATTATAACATTCATACATACTTTCAATAATATCATACATACATTGCTCATACATACTTTCCTTCACATACTCATTTCATACTTGCTACACAATACCTTCCTTAACAATACATGTAATATCTAAAGATCGTTCACGTACTGTCAAGCATGCATTCATAACATAAACATAACTATCATATCTATCATTATGACATACACTTAACACATAAGGTAAGTGTATTTACATTCACAATGAGTATGCACACAGCCCCGAAAACATATCAAGGAAGTGGGGCTAGAATCTCACCCGAATCCTGTTACGTTCACCATTAACGGTTATTCCTTTCTTAAACTAAGCTCGGCTAACTGTACATTAATTACGTATATCAATACTTGTCTTAATCACATTATTTATGTTTCAGAAAAAATGGCTAAGTCTGATATATTCTAATGGCCTTGTAAGGCATTGTATCCCTATGCATAGTTTTGTATTCGAATACCTTGGTATTCGAATACTCTTGTATTCTATTACAATTGTATTCGAATACAATTGGATTCGAATGTAATAGTATTCTCTTTTTCTTCCCTTTTTCTTTCTTTTCTTCCTTTCATTCGAATCATACTCCTCATTCGTATTCTCTTTTATTCGAATACACTGTATTCAAATTGAGCTTATGTTCGAACACATATAGTATTCGAATAGACAACACTTGTTAAGTCTTTCCCCCTTTCTTTCTGTATTCGAATACATTGTATTCGAATGTACTCAACTGGTCCACCTTGTATTCGTATAGAGAGAGCAAAGATCAGTTCGTTCCCACATGTGCTTCTGTATTCGAATGGTAGCCCATTCGAATACTTTCATTGGGCTATCGCACAATCCTTTATTATCCTTATTATTATTATCGTTACATAAATTAACATTCATTCTCCCATTATAGCATCGTTTCATCCTCTCATCATTTCCATATCATTCTTTTCCTAAGATCTAGTTCGGGTATCATAAAATTTGAACCTTTATTTGTTTTAAATGCATTTAAGCTAGATCTAGGGTTTCTAATTGAACCATACATATCAACAGGTTCATTAAATTCATATTAATCATCAAGTTTACATTTTTATGATACATCTATACCCGATTTTCTCTAGGGTTAAGTCTTAGGGAAACCGTTCATCACGAACCAAACCTTTATGAGTAAAGAACATACCTTTATACGTTTCTAGGCTACGGTTAGCTTTGATGTGTAACAATAGGCTTGTATCTTACTCGTATAGTCAAGATCTATCAAAATCAAAGCTCGATTTGGTCTTGAATCCCCCTCTCGGTCACGGCCGATTATCAAGGGATGTTTGTGTGTGTGTGTTTTAGAGTGTGTAGGGAGGCTAGGATATAAGAAATGATGGTTTTAAGGTTTTAGGGAGGTTTAAGGAGTATTCATACTCTCTTAAGCCCATGGACCTAAGGCCCATCACCATCCCTTATTCCATCTTTCACCAACCAAGTCCATACTCTTTGATTTTATTTAACTTAATTAAATATTAACACCTCGTTACACAAACATAATTTCCTTATTTATTATTATCAAAAGTAGGATGTTACAAGTCTTCCCTCCTTAAAGAGGTTTCGTCCCCGTAACCTAACTATTACTTAAACAATTCCGGATAGAACTTGCGCATTTCTTCTTCAACTTCCCAAGTGGCATATGATCCTTTACGATACTTCCATATCACTTTTACCAACGGGATAACTTTATGACGAAGTTGCTTTTCCTTGCGGTCAACTATATTTATAGGTTGCTCAATGCAGTTCAGCTGTTCATCAACCTCGATGTCTACCAATGGCACATGAGACGTGTCATCAGCTAGACATTTCCTTAGGTGAGAAACGTAAAAGGTTGAATGAATTCTTTCTAACTCTTTGGGCAAATCTAACTTGTAGGCCACTTCGCCCACACTATTCACAATCTTAAACGGCCCAATGTACCTCGTACTCAGCTTTCCCCTCTTTCTAAAACAAATAATTCCCTTCCAAGGCGAGACCTTGAGCATCACATTGTCACCAACGTTAAACTCAATTGGCCGTCGCCGCTTATCAACATATGACTTCTGACGGTCTTGAGCAGCTTTCATCCTTGCCTTGATTTGATCAAACTTTGAAGAGGTTTCTTGCACAACTTCTAGGCTTCCGATCTCTTTCTGACCAATCTCTCCCCAACATACAGTAGTTCTACATCGTCTTCCATACAACATCTCAAACGGCGGCATACCAATACTTGAATGGTAGCTGTTGTTATAGGAGAACTCTGCCAGATGCAGATAATCATCCCGACTTTCTCCAAAGTCTAGGACACAAGCACGTAGCATATCCTCAAGGGATTGGATTGTCCTTTCAGACTTTCCATTTGTTTGAGGATGGTACGCCGTACTAATGTTCAATCTTGTTCCCATGGCTTCATGGAACTTCTTCCAGAATCTTGAAGTAACGCGAGATTCTCTATCAGACACAATTGACAGTGGCACTCCATGCTTAGTCACAACTTCCTTTATAAACACATTTGCTAACGTTTCTAACAAGATGGCTTCTCGTATAGGCAGAAAGTGAGCACTCTTTGTCAAAACGGTTCACAATCACCCAAATGGTATCATGATGTTTAGCTATACGAGGTATCTTAGTTATGAAATCCATGGTGATGTGTTCCCATTTCCATTCGGGTATCTCCAATGGCTGCATCTTACCATAAGGCTTCTAGTGTTCAGTTTTGACTTGTAAACAAGTTAAGCACTTACTAACATAATCTACTACATCATTTTTCATACCCGCCCACCAGTAGTCTCTCTTAAGATCCTGATACAACTTGGTGGATCCCGCATGAATCGAGTATCTTGACTTATGAACTTTGTCTAGGATTCGACCTCTAAGATTTCCATGGCGTGGAATCCACATGCGGTCAAAGCTAGTCTTCACACCATGAGTGTTATCTATCAGCTCGTCTTGATGTCCGAAATTTCTCTCTTTCTTCATTTGCCATTCATCTTCAAATACGTCAGACTATACTTCGATGATCCCTTCAAACAAATCTGAGTTAATCATTAACTTATACGACTTCACTGCTGCAATGACTTCTTCATTCTCACGGATCAGCGCGCCGGCAATCACATTAGCCTTACCAGGATAGTACTTGATATCGCAGTCGTAGTCCTTTATTAACTCTAACCATCTTCTCTGTCTCATGTTCAACTCTTTTTGCTCGAAGAAGTATTTCAAACTCTTATGATCTGTATAAATAGTACACTTAGTACCATACAGATAATGTCTCCATATCTTAAGAGCATGCACTACAGCTGCTAGCTATAAGTCATGCGTCGGATAAGTACACTCGTGGACTTTCAACTGTCTAGACGCGTAAGCTATCACTTTACCCTCGTTGCATCAATACGCAACCTAACCCACGATACGAAGCATCAGTAAAAACGACCAAATCCTCGTCACCATCGGTAAAAGTAAGGATTGGAGCTTGCGTGAGCCTTTTCTTTAATTCCTCGAAAGCTTTTTATTGGAACTTACCTCAACTGAACACTACAGACTTTCGGGTCACACCGGTCAACAGTGAGGCTATCTTGGAGAAGCCTTCGATAAATCTCCTATAATAGCCATCCAACCCTAAGAAGCTTCGTATATCAGTTGGGTTATGCGGAGTCTTCCAATTCGTTATTGCCTCGATCTTAGCTGGGTTCACAGTAATTCCTTCGGGATTGATTACGTGACCTAGAAACTGCACTTCACGTAACCAGAATGTACATTTCGAAAACTTAGCATACAATTTCTCTTTCTTCAGAATCTCCAATACTTCTCTTAGATGGTCTGCAAGGTCAGAATCGCTCTTTGAATAAATAAATATATCGTCGATGAAAACGATAACCGACTTATCCAACATAGGCCGACATACCATATTCATCATGTCCATAAATGTTGCAGGAGCATTCGTTAGACCGAATGACATTACGAGGAACTCGTAGTGTCCATACCGCTCTCGAAACGTTGTTTTAAGGATGTCTGCCTCTTTCACTTTTAGTTGATGATAACCCGATCTAAGATCTATATGTGAGAACCAACTCGAACCTTGCAATTGGTCAAACAAATCATCAATCCATGGAAACGTTTATCTATTCTTCACCGTAAGTTTGTTCAACTCATGATAATCTATGCACATTCTCATTCTCCCATCCTTCTTCTTAACAAACAACACCGGTGCGCCCCACGGGGACACACTTGGTCTTATGAATCCCTTATTGAGGAGTTCTTGTAGTTGGGACATCAATTATTTTATCTCGGACGGCGCTAGACGGTAAGCTGCTTTCGCGACGGGCTGTGCTCCTGGTATTAAATTTATCTGAAATTCTATCTCGCTCCGGTGGCAACCCCAGAAGATCCTCAGGGAATACTTCTGGGTGGTCACACACTATAGGAACATCTTTCACTTCCTTTGTCTCGGACGTAGCTTTGACAACATACGCCAAGTAGGCACCGCACCGTCGCCTTAACAAACCTTCGGCTTTTATCATCGAAATGACATTAAGCCCTGAACTTTCCTTATCACCATAAACCGTCACCATACCACCATCCAAGGACTTTAACCTTATTAACCTACTCTTACACACTATCTGAGCATCAAACTCAGATAGCCAATCCATTCCCAAAACCACATCGAATCCTTCTAAGGTCATAACATACAGCGTAACAGGGAACTCACGTCCCTCTAACTCTATCTTACAATCCTTAACCATTCTCATTATTCTAACCGTAGTTTCACTAGCCGTTTCAACCGTAAAGGTTTCAGGCACTTGGCAACATTTCATTTTAGTTAATTTACTAAATGGTGTAGCTACGAAACTTCTATTTGAACCTAAATCAAACAACACAGAAGCAGTAATACCATTTATTAGGAACATACCTGTGATAACATCTAGGACCTGCTTGGCTTGCTCCTGAGTCAGAATGTAGGCCCTGGTCTTTGGCCTAGAATGCTAAGCATCCTTCTTTCCGCTTCCTCCGGCTCCACCATCGGTGCATTCCCTAGCAAAATGACACGTTTTTCTGCACTTGTAACATGCGGGCTTTGCACTACACTCATGTGCATAATGTCCCACCTTTCCACAGTTGTAACAGACATTTGGCCCCACTCTGCATTCTCTGGCATGGATTTTCCCGCACTTATGACATGTATCAGAACCAATACCCCACCTACACTCACCACCGTGCATCTTGCTGCAAACCTTGCACGTCTTTTTCTCCCACACCTTCTGTTTCTTGTCTTTGGAGTTCCACAACTGAGTACCGGGTCGTTTAGCATGATTGACCCACTTCTTATCCTTCCTTTCTTCCACCACTGCAACATTATCCACAGCCAAGTCATCATAAACCATCTTAGCGAGTTCCACCGCTGAGTCAAACGTAGTAGGTTTATTTGCTCTGATTAACGTGCGGACGTTCTGCGGCAATCCTCTTATATAACACTTGATCCTCTTAGCTTCAGTGTTAACCATATCAGTTACCAACCTAGACATGCGGTTGAATTCAGTAGTGTATTCGCGGTGTGTCATTTTACTCGCCTTCAAGTTCAGAAACTTCATCTCAGACCTTTCAACCTCAGCATCAGCACAAAAACGTTTCATGACCATCTTCTTCAAATCTTCCCATATTAAGGCCTTAATCTCTTCCAGTCTCTTCCTCTGTTCTACCGACTCCCACCAATACATGGATTCGTATCCGAATGATTGGATGGCATAACCCACTGCTTGGTCAGGACGGCATTCGCTAATTCGGATAACCTTGTCCATGGTGGTTGTCCATTGGAGAGTAGCGATTGCATCCCCCAGAACAGTCTTTAGCGGGTCGCAACCGTTGAACGACATATAGTTGCAACGACCTCGGCCTCTCTTTCTATCGTCAACTTTTACAGATCGAACTTCACTTGAGTCACCTTTCTCTCTTTCATCATCTTTCTTACCATTCTCCCCTATCCTCTCAGCAGTTCTTACGTAGCTTCTAGCAGACTTTTCAGGATTCAAGTTCTTCAAGGCAGCGGCTACGGCTTGAGCAATGGCTGCCTGACTGGCAGGGTCAAGTTGATATCCTTCATTGTTGTTCAGATTTCATCCAGCTGCACTACCTTCTTCCCTCGAGTTATTAGCTGATTCCACATAAGGTTCTTGGATAATACGTGGCATGCCACGACATCTAGTGTGACCTCCTAGTCCAGCGACTTTCCTAGCTCCAGCCACTCGTATTCTAAAAAGGGAAATTACAAACGTCATCACTCAAGAAACTATTTAGTACAAGATAGTAAGGCTAACAGGTAATAACATTGACCAGCTGTGATTAGCTGATCACGTTACTCTTCGTGTCCTATACACTTCCCTTTTTTAGTCTATTTGTGATGGATTCTACTTTTAATAGTTAGACAATCAAACATTTCACATAATCAATTACTCATATCTCTATCAATGAAGCTAACTCCTTACACTTTCTTACGTTACACATGAATTTTAATTATGTACTTCACCTTTACTTAGCTTGCTTGAGCGACACATGTCTTTCTTGAACTGGCATCTTCTTTCTTTTCTTACTTAAATCCCATTCTCTGTTCAAGTCTAAGCATGTAGGATGCTTAATTCTCTCGAACTTATGCTCTAATACCAACTTGTAAAGCCCCGATAACGGATCCCTACTTTGGTGTTGGATTTACTCATGTACACAGTTCTAAATATCAGAGTTAATTAAAAGTTTCGCGAAATATAAAGCTTTCAATAAACATTTCATAAACTTTTCATAAACATGTCTTAAACAAGCATCTTTTGTCTTTCGTAGTCAAAACATAATTCATAAATGCATCATAGGTCTTCGGACGCCAGCCTCTTTATTCTACTGCCATGTGTCCACCTCAAGCTAGATGTCTCATTCTACTCACATACTTGCATACCAAAAGTCAGCTACGCTGAGTGAGTTCAAGTTAATCAGGTAACATACAACACTTTTATATATTATGTACTCAACCTGCTTTACTTTCTTTAATACATGCATATGTATTCATACCTTTATTCTTACTTTCTTACCTTCTTACCTTCATTATTTCATATTTTATCTTTCTTTATATACTTTCCCCGAGTATTATTAGGGCCCGATTCCCTCTTGCCTCGAGTATTATTAGGGCCCAGTTCCCTCTTACCTCGAGTATTATTAGGGTTCGGTTCCCTCTTGCCTCGAGTATTTTTAGGGCCCGGTTCCTTCTTGCCTCGAATATTATTAGGGTTCGGTTCCCTCTTGCCTCGAGTTTTATTAGGGCCGGTTCCGTTTTTCTACCATACAACCATACCTTACCTTTCTTTGTCATTATCATTATAACATTCATACGTACTTTCATAATATCATACATACATTGCCCATACATACTTTCCTTCACATAATCATTTCATACTTGCTACACAATACCTTCCTCAACAATACATGCAATATCCGAAGATCGTTCACGTACTGTCAACCATGCATTCATAACATAAACATAACTATCATATCTATCATTATGACAAACACTTACCACTTAAGGTATGTGTATTAACATTCACGTTGAGTATGCACACAACCCTGAAAACATAACAAGTAAGTGGGGCTAGAAACTAACCTGAATCCAGTTACGTTGGTCGTTAACGGTTATTCCTTTCTTTAACTGAGCTTGGCTAACTGTACATTAATTAAGTGTATCAATACTTGTCCTAATCACATTATTTATGTTTCAGCAAAAATGGCTAAGCCTGATATATTCTAATGGCCTTGTAAGGCATTGTATCCCTATGCATAGTTTTGTATTCGAATACATTGTACTTGAATACATTGTATTCGAATACATTCGAATACATTGTATTCGATACATTCGAATACTCGAATACAATGTATTCGAATACACTTGTATTCGATTACAATTGTATTCGAATATAATAGTATTCTCTTATTCTTCCCTTTTTCTTTCATTTCTTCCTTTCATTCGAATCGTCCTCCTCATTCGTATTCTCTTTTATTCAAATACATTGTATTCGAATTGAGCTTATGTTCGAACACATATAGTATTCGAATAGACAATACTTTTTAAGTCTTTCCCCCCCTTTCATTCTGTATTTGAATACATTGTATTCAAATGTACTCAACTGGTCCACCTTGTATTCGTATAGAGAGAGCAAAGATTAGTTTGTTCCCACTTGCGCTTCTGTATTTGAATGGTAACCCATTCGAATAATTTCATTGGGCTATCGCACTGTCCTTTATTATCCTTATTATTATTTTCGTTACATACATTAATATTCATTCTCCCATTATAGTACCATTTCATCCTCTCATCATTTCCATATCATTCTTTTCCTAAGATCTAGTTCGGGTATCATAAAGTTTGAACCTTTATTAGTTTTAAATACATTTAAGCTAGATCTAGGGTTTCTAAATGAACCATACATATCAACGGGTTCATTAAATTCATATTAATCATCAAGTTTACATTTTTATGATACATCTATACCCGATTTTCTTCAGGGTTAAGTCTTAGGGAAAACCATTCATACGAACCAAACCTTTATGAGTAAAGAACATACCTTTATACGTTTCTTGGCTATTGTTAGCTTTGATGTGTAACAATAGTCTGGTATCTTACTCGTATAGTCAAGATCTATCAAAATACAAGCTCGGTTTGGTCTTGAATCCTCCTCTCGGTCACGACTGATTATCAAGGGTGTTTGTGTGTGTGTTTTAGAGTGTGTAGGGAGGCTCTGATAAGAAATGAGGGTTTTAGGGTTTTAGGGAGGTTTAAGGAGTATTTATACTCTCTTAAGCCCATAGACCTAAGGCCCATCACCATCCCTTATTCCATCTTTCACCAACCAAGTCAATACTCTTTTATTTTATTTAACTTAATTAAATATTAACACCTCGTTACAAACAAATATAATTTCCTTTATTTATTATTATCAAAAGTAGGATGTTACATAGTTCTTTAGATTTGTTTCTTTTTGTATTCAGAAAGCCCTAATCTTTGATTAGTTGTGCTCTTGTATATTTTTTAGTAATTCTGTGAATAATAATAGAAGTTGTTCGTAATTGTTCTTGATCTGATTAAAGGGATTGAAAGATGGTAAACATGAAGTTTGATTTAGAGAAATTTGACAGCAAAAATGATTTCAGTTTTTGGAGGGTTAAGATGAGGGCAATACTGGTTCATCAGGGCATCTCTGATGCCTTGTTGGGAGAACCGAATATGCCAGACACACTCACAGAAAAGGCTCATAATGCTATTATCTTGAACCTCGGTGTTAGGGTTCTTTGTGAGGTGTCTAAAGAATTCACTGCTGCTGGTGTTTGGGCACAGCTTAAAGCTCTGTACATGACAAAGTCTCTAGCTAATCGGTTATATCTCAAGAAATGGTTATACACTTTTCAAATGTCATCCGGTAAGTCCTCGAAGATCATACGGATCAATTTAATAAATTGGTTTTGGATTTAGAGCATATAGAGGTTGAGTTAGAATAAGAGGATCAAGCTATTATCTTCTTGACTTCTCTACCAACATCATATGAACACTTTGTTGATACATTGATGTATGGTAGAGAAACTTTGTCAATGGAAGAAGTCTTGGATGCCTTGAATTCGAAGGAATTTAAAAAAAGAGAGGTGAAGTTAGTGATGATGGTAGTGATGAGTTATTTGTCAAAGGAAGGCCCGAACACAGATCTGTAAAAACAAAGAATCATTCAGGGTTAAAATCTAAGTTCAAGAAAAGATGATATATATATATATATATATATATATATATATATATCTAACTCAGATCAACACTTCAAGAAAGAGTGTCCAGAAAAAAAGAAGAAAAAGGATAAGGGGGTACATCAAAAGGTAATAATAATCATTTTGGTGATGATTTTCTAGATGGTTATGAGATTGGTGGTGATGCATACATGGTAGTGTCAAACTCAGAATCTTATTCTGAATGGATAATCTATGCGGTCGATATCGACGATACATCACCGATATATATCAGTGATATATCGGTTATCGGTCCCTTGCCGATATATAAATCAGAATATCGGTTTGGAATATCGGTATCGATAATATCAACGATATTGACCGATATTTGACCGATATTGGACTAATATTTGACCAATATCAGTGTTTTAAGACTTAATTATCAACTTTCTGTGTTCAATGTTAGTGTTTTAAGTATTAATCAATTCTTGCTTTCTACGATTGTTAGTGTTTTGCAATTTGCAAAAGGTTAATTTGTTAATGGTAGGAGACTAGACTGAATTATTAGTGTTAAATTGCTATATATATGAATTTTACATGATATTAAAATTATCGATATCCCACCGATATCTCATTGCGATAACCAATATCTCAGATATCGGTCAATATTTTTCCGAATTAACTACTCAGTGGATAATGGATTCTGGGTGCTCCTATCATATGTAGGGCTGTCACTTTTACCCGAAAACCAACCCGAAAAAACATGTACCTGAACCCGAACCGAACCGAAAACCCGAACCCGGGAAAAGACTAACCCGAACCCGAACCGAAGTAATTCGGGTTGGTCTTCGGGTTTGATTTATAAGTTTCGGATCAACTCGAATAACCCGAATAAACTTTTAGTTACGAAAATAAATATATTTTTAGGTATAATATGCTTAGTGTTAGCCATTAATGTTATCAGTTTATGACCCTAATCAATTGTTGTCATTCCAACTATTATGAATTGATTGTTTATTATTAATTATGTTTTTCGTTTATTACTATAGCAATCGTAATCGAACAACCGAATCACGTCCTTGAAGAAGATTATGGTTTGAGTTAGTTACTTAGTTTTATACTTCTTTTGAACTGTATTATAAAGTTATGTTGATTTATTATTTGATTATTTGCGTTATGAGTAAAGAAGAATATTTTGTTAATTTTAGAATTGAAGTTTTTTAAACATTTTTTGTTTTTTGTTTAGTTTTCTAGGATACTCGAAACCCGATTAACCCATCCCGAAAAAACCCGGACCCGAATTACCCGAACCCGAAAAATCCATGAGAGATTTGGGTCGGGTTTCGGGTTAAGATTTAAAACTTTGAAACCCGAAGAACCCGACTTGAAAAATCCGAAACCCGAAAAACGAACCCGAAGAACAACCCTAATCATATGACTCCTAACAAAGATCATTTCAAGGACATAGAGATGAAAGATTTTGGTGTGGTGCAGTTAGGTGATAATAGGCCATGCAAAATTTTAGGTGTTGGAACTGTGTCTCTCATATTAGAAAATGGAACTAAGTTTGATCTAAAGAAAGTAAGGTACATTCCTGATCTTAAAAGAAACTTAGTGTCATTAGGTACTTTTGAAAGTGAAGGGTATACTCTAAATCTGAGAAATGGTAAAGCTAAGGTGATAAATGGGTCTTTAGTGTTGTTATCTGGTTCTAAAAGAGGAAACAACATTTATGATTTAGATGGAGATGTAGTGCAGGGTTCTGAATCTGTAGTTGAGGGAAAACTGAAAAGATAACTGAATTATGGCATAATAGGTTGGGCCATATAAGTAACCAATGTTTGGCTGAATTAAAGAAACAGAAGGTCATAGATAATTTGGGTAGTTGTGATCTAAAACAATGTGAACATTGTGTTCTTGGGAAGGCAAGAAGGGTTAGTTTCACAAAAGGCATTCATGGTACTAAGGGCATATTATACTATGTACATGCTGATCTATGGGCCCTGCTAAGTATGCATCTTTAGGTGGAGCCAGATATTTCTTAAGTATAATTGATGATTACTCAAGAAGGGTATGGTTGTATGTGCTTAAGAGTAAGGATCAAGCTTTTAAGAAGTTTAAAGAGTGGAACTACTTGTAGAAAATCAGTGTGAAAGAAAGATTAAGAAGCTTAGAACTGATAATGACTTGGAATTTTGTAGTGGGTGGTTTAATAAATTCTGAAAAGATCAAGGTATAGCAAGACACCATACAGTTCCTCGTACCCTACAACAAAATTCCATTGTAGAAAGAATGAACAGAACCCTATTAGACAAGGTGAGGTGTATGTTGTCTAAATCTGGCTTGCATAAGGCATTTTGGGCAGAAGCAGTGTCTACTTCTGCTTATTTTATCAATAGATCACCATCATTAACTCTTGATATGGTGACTCCTATGGAGAAATGGTATGAGCAAACTATAACAATCTTGGAGTGTTTGGCTCTTTAGCATATGCACATGTGAATCAGGGGAAATTAGAACCCAGGGCAATTAAATGTGTTGGGTTATTCGGATGGTGTGAAGGCATATAGCTTGTGGAGAATTGATGAGGTCAGTCCAAGGTTCATAGTAAGTAGAGATGTTGTGTTTAATGAAGAGTTTATGTATAGAGACATAATGAAGAAAGGAAAAGGTAATTCTGATCAGGGGCAGAATGGTCAAATTGAGGTGGAGTTTACAACTGATGAAGATAAGGGTGAAGAAAATGGTAATACAAAAACATTTGAAGATGGTGAGTCTAGCAATTACAATTTGGCTAGAGATAGAACTAGAAGACAAATAGTGAAACCATTGAGGTTTAGAGGAGAGCCAGATGTGTCTGCTTTTATGACAACAGAAACTGAAGCAGTTAATGAACCTTTTACTTATCATGAAGCTATCCAATCTAAAGATAGAAGATTGTGGATAAAAGCTATGGAAGAAGAAATTGAGTCTTTACAAAAGAATTAGACTTGGGAATCGGTAGAGAAACCCGAGAATAAGAAGCTTGTAGATTGTAAATGGATCTTCAAGGTGAAAGAAGGCATCTCAGGAGTCGAACCACCTAGGTATAAGGCTAGGTTGGTGGCCAAGGGATTTACGCAGAAAGCAGGTATTGATTATAATGAAATCTTTAGTTCTTTAGTAAAGCATACTTCCATAAGGGTAGTTTTGTCATTTCTTGCTAGCCAAGACTATGAGTTGCAACAACTTGATGTTAAAATTGCTTTCCTGCATGGAAATTTGAATGAGCAAATCTATATGAAACAACCTTTAGGTTTTATAGAGAAGTGGCAGGAAGAAAAGGCGTGTTTGCTTAACAGGTCTTTATATGAACTTAAGTAATCACCTAGGCAGTGGTATCTTAGGTTTGACGAATACATGCTTTCACAGGGTTTTTCTAGAAGTAGGTATAACACTTGTGTTTATTATAAAAAATTTGAAATTGGTGATATGGTAAATCTTCTACTGTATGTAGATGATATGCTAGTGGCTTGTAAGAATAGTGACGAAATTAAGGCTACCAAGGATCTCTTGATGGAAGATTTAGGTGAAGCTATGAAAATCTTAGGGATTTAGATTAAAAGAGATGGGGAGAAAAGAGTCTTAAAGTTGTCACAAAGTTCTTACACAAAGAAGGTGTTACGTAATTTCTTTATGAATCAAAGTACACCGGTGTTGACTCCAATGGGTCAACAATTCAAATGATCAAATAGAGATTATCCTACAACTGATGAGGAGAAGTTGAAATTAGATGGTGTTCCTTATGCAAATGCAGTGGGCGGTCTAATGTATTTGATGGTGTGCACAAGACCTGATCTTGATCTTGCTTATGTTATCAGTCTAGTAAGCAAATTCTTATCTAATCCTGTCTCAACATTGGGAAGCTGTGAAATGGATATTTAGGTACTTAAATGGTACAACAAATTTTGGGTTAATATTTGGTGAAAGTACAGATTTCAAAGCTATGGTACAAGGTTATGTTGATGCAGATTTTGCCAAGGATCTAGATAAGGGTAGATTAGTCACACGATATATTTTCAAGGTACTTGGAAGTGTGGTTAGTTGGAAATATACTTTGCAACAGGTAGTAGCTTTGTCAACTACTGAAAGTGAATATATTGCATTAACTGAAGCTGTCAAAGAGGCAATTTGGTTAAAAGGTTTTGTCTCCGAACTTGATTATAAGGTTGATAGAGGATTGGTATTGTGTGATAATCAAGGTGCGTTGCAATTATCTAAAAATCCAATGTTTAATGAAAGGACAAAACATATATATGTCAAGTTGCATTTTATCCGGGAAATAATCAGTGCCAAAGAGGTTGAGGTGGAACATGTAAGTACTGATTGGAATGCATCTGATATGTTGACCAAAGTGGTTTCAAGTGCAAAGTTTGATCTGTGTTTGAAGCTACTGAATATTGGTGATTAAAATGATAGTTGTGTCGATCATAACATACAGGTGGAGATTGTTGGAGGTGTTATGTGATGGTCAACTCTGGTTAAACTGTTAGTTAATATTGTTACATCAAGTTCAGGGGTGTATATTGTCAATAAGCAAAAGATAGAAGCTTAAAGTCAGATTGTCACTTCTTGTGAATATCAAGGGGTTAGAGTCTAAAATTGGAAAATAGTTTGTTAACGGATATGATGTTTTGTTATAACTAGAAGTTAGGGTTCCATTCAAGTTGGTTCTCAGATTCAATACTCTTTCAATAGTCTACCATTTTCATTGATTGTTAGTTCTTTAGATTTGTTTCTTTTTGTATTCAGAAAGCCCTAATCTTTGATTATCGGTGCTCTTGTATTCTTTCTAATTCTGTGAATAATAATAAAAGTTGTTCGTAATTGTTCTTATCAGTTTTGTTCCAAATCCGCTTAAAATTGATAACACTCAGCTTCTTGATTATGACATAAAAGACTAATTTCAACCAGTGTAATTAACTAAATTTATCTATTACCTAATAGTCTCTATCAGTTTGTGCTTTCATTAGTCTTCTCAATGCCTCATTTGTGTGAAGACCCGATCATGGCCATTGTAAAAAAAATATTTTTTTTATTATTTTTCAAAATTTGATTTATCTATAACTGATCACTGGCTGACACTTCTCTCAACTAAAGTGGGGAATTTTTTGTTAGTGATAATAATCATTTGCCACAATAATATTTTGTTTTTTTAATAATAATGTTACTACTACTCTACTTTACAATAATAATTCTAAACTATACATTTACCCAAGTTTAAATTTCGAATCTCTTTGTGTTCTCGAGTTTATTTAGCAAAAGAAATGAAAGGAAACAAATCATTTCCTTTCTCTTCCCTTTCTTTTCATTCTATTTCATTCCCTTGTATTCCCTTTCTTTTCTTTCCAATTCCTTCCAAATTGGAAGGAAGCACAACCATCCAAATTTACTCTCTAAAACGCAACACATTCAATGTATTTTATTTTCGCTTGACTTAAATGAAACTTGGGAAAACATCATTTTTATCTTTTATTAGTGGAAATTGGGAACACAACGATTAGAGCATATATGCCTCTATCAAGTACGTTAGCCCTACATTGACAACATAAATATTTTATTGTAATAGATTTATGATGGCAGTAATTTAAGTTAATACTTTTAAACTTTATGATAAAAACTCATCCGCAGGGCCGTCTCACTACCATGCATGTGCGGGGCTCGCTAACCCCGGAGCTCATAATTTTTTTAATTTTTTTTATATATGTTATATGCTTGATTGTTAGCTTTACTATTTTAGTATTTTGTATGTTTATTACACTTATCGTTCTACTGCCAACTAGTTTACAAGAGGCCCATTTATAAGTTTATATCTATGTGCCTATTCTATTTTGCGTACAGAGGTCCATCACAAATTTGATGATAGAATCAAGTCTATTGTAAATTTTAACGACATAATCCGGAATTGCGACTGATTATTTATTAACTTTCAGTGGTTTAACAAAACCACCGAACAAAATAAATCCGAAAAAGGGAATTACATTCTACTTAATTTGTTCACTACAAAATTCGAATTTCGTATTTCAATTCCTTTTCCTTGAGGGAAAAATGATAACATTTGCAACTAATAATTTCCTGAAAGGAAAAACAGGTCTTCTTGCTGATTGAAACTATCCCATAACATCAATGAATCTACACCATCAGCCCATTGCTGAAAAGAATAATCTCCTTTAACTAAAGAGGATTCATCTCCAAGGCAAGAATTCGGGATTTCTGAATTTGAAGTCATCGTCGATGTCTCTTGGTTTGTGTTTGTGAATGCATGGATATCTGCATCAAAGTTCATGCACGCCATGTTGTAATCAATCCTTGAGTTCATGTCATTTTTAACTCTCAGTTCATCTATCTTGGCACAATCCAAATGGATGTTTGTGTTAGTTGACACAATGTTGCAGGACTGTTCATTTTTCACTCCCAAATCGTGTTTCTTCTCTTCGTCAATATGTTTGTATGTGTTTGGGTCTACTCCAAGAAGTTTGAGCTTTTTCTTGATTCGAGTGTTCCAATGATTCTTGATTTCGTTATCTGTTCGTCCAGGAAAATGTGATGCTATCTTAGACCACCTAAAATAGTATTCCAAATATTAGTCGTTAAATATTTGATTACAATTTACAGTTACATATATGCAAACTTTACTTGATATAACATCAGAGAAACAAAGATGAAGAAGCGATACCTATTACCAAGACGAGCATGAAGTTCAATAATCTGATCTTCTTCGGCTTCTGATAATGTACCTCGTTTGAGATCAGGCCTCAAATAGTTAATCCATCTTAATCTACAACTTTTCCCACATCTTAGCAAACCTTCATGAAACCGAAAAATTAATAATATTAGGATCGAAAGTTCATGACAATATTAGCATCGCAACTAAAGAGAAAATATGAATTAGAACCTGCAAGTTTTGGAACCATTCGCCAACATTGGATGCCATTGTTGATGATAAAATTCATAAGCTTTCGATCTTCTTCCATAGTCCATGGACCTCTCTTCAATCCTGCTCTTTCACAACAAGGCTGTCTCCCCATGACCACAAAAAAAAAAAAGTTTCCCGAACCTTGCGCGTATATGTTCTTGATCTTTTTGTAGTTAGTCTTGTCTTTCCAACCCACAGAAAACCAAACAAAGCCTTTTATAAACTGAGCCAAGATTCCTCCGACAAAGTTTGTTGAATATTTAAAACATGTACAGTTAGTTTTGGTTGACGTTGATGAATGTATATTACAATAAACCCTAAAAATGGTCACCCACTCTTTGTTTATATTAATCATTGTAGATGACTAGACGTGGGTTCTTTATCTTGACAAATTATGAAATCATCAAGTTTGTAGCCATAGTGTAAAAGTCTTGTTTTTAAAAGTTTTAAAGTTTTGGAGTAAAAATCCTGGAGAATATTAAATAATAAGATTTTGGCCCCTTGAAGAGCTGGCCAGCTTTGTCTTTGTAGGGAAGTTATTCATACATCTTAGATGCCAATTTGCATTTCCCTATTCGTGTATCATGTTTAATTAATTAGTAATTATTAGTTGTTTTATGTCTATTAGCATGTTTCTTCTAATTTATTTTGATGGAGTTCACACACGAATGGAATGATGCCATTCATGAAATAAATAAAATATAATGTGAATAATGGTAAAAGTAGATTTGTTGAGGACCGAGCCCCGATGCCTGAAAAGCTTCATTGTAAATGCTTTGAATTTCCATGATGATTAAAAGTTGCATGAAAACTTAGATTAGTTACGAATTAAAACAGGGGCTACTAAACATCAGTAGCACATTACATTTAGCGGTAATATGTATGTTAGTGGTAAAATGATTATAAGTGGTTTGTACATTCAAACATAGATGCTTAGCGGGTCACTATGAATCACCATATTCCAATTTAAATGGAAATTTTCAACTAAGGTAGTGATATACGGAGTACTTGAATAGAATGCTTGTACGTAGCTCTAATAAACCAAGAAAAATCAATGAGTGGACATAAATTTAAGACTTAAGTCGGTATTGACATGTAGAAGGGTATTCTTCTCGAATTCATCGGTAATTCAAAAGATCTGTAAGATTATGTGTTAATGCTAACTAAGTTACCACTGATGGATCTTTCAACTTAAGGTTGTCCACTACAGGTTAAGTGTTCTATTGCCGACTGTTATAACCATCAACTGAAACGTGTTGTGATGGTTCAACCCTATATAAAGAGTATCCTCTTATATGTTTTACACAATAAATTCAAACTTCATTTTCACATCAAAGGAGTATCTTGCTCTTTGTTAAAATAAACATAATATATAAAAATATAAAAATAAACCTTTATTTTTTTTTGGATTATTGATTTTGTATACCCACGAAATATTTTAATCTGAAAGTGCAAAAACCATACGAATCAGAAAACTATATTTGTCATATTGAAATGTGAGATCTACGAAACGCGTATAAATGGTAAGCCCATGCATTCAACGGAGACCGCGATTTCGACAAGACATGCCTTAAAATTGAAAACATATCCTCTTTATTTCCAAACTCAATTCAACTTTGTCCCAAGCAAAGTTTAACCTACTCATTGATGCCCCCATTGACATAGCATATATGCAAAAGAAACCATCTCCAATTATCAACATAGGCATTTAAGCAAACAATTAGTGTGCATAATTGTATTGCCACTTATAAACTACTTTTGATCAACTCATTGCGCACCCCTCATATTACAATTGATATATGAGAATAAATTGATAGAGATGATTTTCCGTTTGAGCAACAATTGATAAACATAAACTTGTGGTTGGTTTCGAATCCCGATTTGAAAGGGTGATGATTTCTGGTTTTACCAAATGCTTTGGTATATTTTGGTTCTAGTTGTATACCCTAATAGCATCCAAACCTAATTGAGTCCAAACTCTGAAAACTGAAATGCACAAATAAGTTTGGTTATGTATTCCATGTATAGGTCAGCCTCAACCCAGGTTGAATTCTACCTGGTTTGGGCTGATCTATGTTGTTCACCTCTATTCTGAGTAGGAGTGCATCATAATTCAAGTAATAAGTTTTATTTAGCTTTTGAGTTAATTAATGCTGAGTAGAAACATAACTTTTGTACTACAAAGTCAATTAAAAAAATATATATATTTGTTACAACTACTCTATTGTGACATTTGTGGTCTAAAAAGTGAAAACTACCTAAGGCAAACAATATATTAGTCTATTTTTTTGACCGATTGTAAGATAAGATTAACAAAACAAAATGATGATAAATGAAATTATACAAAGACTAGGGATATTTAATTTAATTTAAGATCAACAAAAATGCCTTGGGTCAATATCAAAGTTGTAGTATAATATGTATGCTGCTATGCTCTTTATGTCCCGTACCATGACAATGATATCTCGATATTCACATATACAATATACATTTTTAAATAATTAAAATAAATAAACAAATATTTATTGTGATATACCATTTTAATAAAAACCTAACAACCAGCTTGATCTAGTGATAAAGTGTTGTGTCTTCAACTAAAATTGTTATGGGTTCGTTCGAAAAATAATAATAATAAAAACTATGATCCAAAAGTCCAAAACAAAATAATAATTAATTAAAAGATGAAGTGTTAGCGTGACGTGGTAGGTTCAAATCATTATGGGTGTAAGGTTTGAAGGATTAAAATGAAAAAATATGTTGTTAAAACAAAATTAAAGGATGACGTAAAAGTTATCTATCGAGAAGCTAGAGACCCGAAAAGGCAACGAAATAATTACAATTCTAAGTCTTATCCAAGACATGTATTATTTAATGTTGTCATGTGAATTGCTAGAAACACGTGAAGTGTATGGCTAACCCAATAACAAAAGTTTGCGTAAGGGGATTGGAGAAGGCTATCAAGAGAAAAAATCTTTTTTCTAAAGTGATTCGATTCGGAACTATTATATGTCTAAGGTTCAATATTGAAAAATTTTCAAAGGTTTTCCCATACTTTTTCGGTGTCAAAAACATTCGAAATACCTCGACTTTTTAGAACAGGTCTGAGTCAAATATCATGATCTGAAGCACTTCTTTTTACACTATTTTGTATACCCAAGGACTCAATCGTATGGTATGTAAATATATGACAGGGTTACCCGATGTTGTAATTATCGTTGACCAGCACGAAGAATATACGGCCTTTTAAGAATGTATCCCATTGGGAATTCCAAACTTTGTTTAACTGATACAAATTGTGACCTTGATCTCGCAGATATTTCGATTCCAGCGAATGATGACACTATATCTTTAACCCAATTAATTCTTAACAAATTCGTGTTTTCAATTTGTGAAGGTTGTTCTTGCTATATAAGAAATACATGATTGATAATAAGATAAATAACTTATTTCATTTTGAAAGGTTTATAAATTTATCGAATCGGTTAGTATTTCTAAATCTCAAAAAAGAGATAAAAACAAGTGATAGAATTTAATTAGTTGGTATTCAAAATATGTGATTCAAGTAGTCAAATCGAGAAAGAGATGGTTGAATCAAAATAATTTTGTATAAAGTTTTATTCTTTTAATAGGACAATATGAATGTTCTATAATGTTCCATCAACACACTAAATGGGTTATATGATCTATCCGGTGTGGAAGTAGGCCAACATTTTTATTGGAAACTCGGGGGTTTTCAAGTCCACGTCCAAGTGCTTATTGCTTCTTGGGTTGTAATTGCTACCTTATCAAGTTCAGCCACTTTAGCCGTTCGAAACCCATAAACCATTCCGACCGGCGATCAGAATTTCTTTGAATATGTCCTTGAATTTCTTCGAGTATGTCCTTGAATTTATTCAAGATGTTAGTAAAACTCAAATTGGAGAATAATATGGTCCTTGGGTTCCTTTTATTGAAACTATGTTTCTATTTATTTTTTATTCTAATTGGTTAGACGGCCTTTTACCGTACCTTCAGTAGTTCCTATCATGTTTCTTGGATTATTTATAAGTGGTATTCAAGCTCTTATTTTTGCAACTTTAGCCGCAGCTTAGATTGGTGAATCATGGGGAGGGCCACCATTAACAAGAAAATCTTTATTTTAACCTAAGGCAATGTGTGTGGTTAAAAAAATTGACTTAGGAAATGAAAAGATACAACTACACTATATATGATTAGAGTAATTGAAAAAAAGATTACAACATTGATATTGGAGTAGAGAATTGGAAAAAAGGGGGAAATAGATCTCAAAGATATATTTCCTAAAATTCATGTTTGGTCCATTTATATCATAATAATACCTTCCCCTCAATGAATATCCGGTTTACATTGGTCATCGAATCTGAATAGTCATTATTCGGAGTCGTAATTTGAAGAAGAAGTCTTGTGGTATTACTACCAGTGGCGAAGCCACACTGTCACCACCGGGTTCAGCCGAACCCGGTCCTTTTTTGGTTTTATATATAACCTATAGTGCCGAATTAACGAGCGAACCCGTTATCGTTTTAAAAAGGTATATTCGAACCCATTGATTATAAAAAATTAGTTAATAAACAAATAAAAACATCGGCTATGGCTCAGCAATCGATCAACTTTTTCCTTCGTCGTCCGCCTCAAGGTTTCAACCATCGCCAACGACCAATACATGTTGGTCTATCGTTTGAGAAGTGTTTTTCTTCAATGAAGCATGTGAAATCGGATTTGCATAATCATTTGGGTGACGATTATATTTTTTATGCTTGTATTTGTTGTATTGAGAATAAGTTCTTTTTCAAAGTCGTGATTGAAGATAATTTGCAAAACATGAAAACACGTAAGGAAAAATTATAATATGCAATATCTTTATATTTAATGACTTTGTATTTTATTGAGTGTTAACGATATATTTTTGTTATGATAGTGGTATTGCATTTTATTTATCTAACCGAATGATCAACCCGACCCGACTCATCCAGGCGCAAAATCTTTGACACCGGAAAAAAAATATCAAGCATTGAAAATTCCGAACCCATAGGAAAAAGTTTCTAGCTCTGCCACTGATTACTACGTATTATCAAATGATATTACAAACAAGGATGTTATATAGAATGATTCCCCCTTTTCAGTTCATTTTATTCATCGATTGACCAAACTTATTAATAAATAATAAATTGTATTAACTTAGATCAATCAAATCAATTTCTATGAAACGATTTGGCCCAATCAATTTATCCATTGATTATATTATGAATTTAGGTTGCAGGGTAATGATAAAAATGATAAATGAAGGGGGAAAGGAAAGAATAGTTGATAAAAAAAAAAGCGGGGTTCATAAAAAGTTCGTAGAGTGTAAGGATATTTTTGTTTCTAGCCATCCAAATACATCAACATGAAATCACCAAAATAGCCTCTATCGGTTTTCTCCTCTCTACCAATACCGATAGATCCAAAGTTGTAGAGATGAACTCCATCGGTAAGCAAAATAATATCGATGGAATTTTACACCAAAGGACAATTTGTGGCCAAGCGCGTCTAGCAAGAGAACATATGGCTAGTGGTTTTCAAATGACGGCCATAGATGTGCTCATACTTGATGAAACCAAGACGCCCCGCTTTAATAAACCGTCTACAGTTAGATTTTCTTTGTTGAAGCCCTCCAAGCAAGAAAGTTCACATTTTTGGGTAACCACTTAAACAATTCTTAAACTTTGTTTGTTGAATTATTTATTATTTAGAGAGAGTTTACTATATGAATGATGTGTGTTCTGTTCATGTATCGAATAAGTTTGAAATTTTGAAACATTAGTTGAACATTATGGTTGGTGGGGAGATGAGACCCAAATGTTTGATTCCCTAATTATTATCTCAATTATTGTCTTATTCGTATTATTTTTCAGGTAACATAATTGAGCAAACTTATCATATAACATACTACAAATAGTTTATTCTAATGTTTATGTACTAAAAAGTATAACTATTTTTCTTTATTTATATAAATTTTGTAAAAAATAGCTTTTGAACTTTAGAGTGCAACTGTTAAAAATTGTATTAAACAAAAAAATATATACATTTACCTTTCCTTAAAATAAACTGAAATATCTATCTATAATATATATAAACGAAACCATAAAAGTCTTGCGTGTCGCGATGTGGTTGCTCCCCCATTTTTTGGAGTCACCAGATTTGCTTGATTTTTAAATGGAGGCTTCTCATGCATTTGACCCGAATTCACGAGTATGTGTCTCATCAAACCCATATATTTCTTAAACGGGTTATAACATCTCATTAAATTAAAAACTAATTTCACAAAATATTTGATTTAAATATCCTATAAAGTAGGGATATACTAAAAATTAATATCAGATTTATTTAAAAAAGTATTTATAATTAAAAAACCAATTTTATAGTAAAAAAAAAACCAACGGCTCTTTAGTCACATCAAACTCATATAACTTTTAAACCGGGTTATAACATCTCATTTAAAAACAATTTATTATCAAACCATAAGTATATTATTAACTTTCGTAGTAGTTAATATATTATTGTACTAAACTAAGTTACGTTAAATCTTGGTTGATTTTGGAGAATACAATCTTCTTGGTGGATAGAATAGTATGTGGTGTAACTATGGCAATGGTTATTCATACACCCTTTTTGGTTATTCATAATTTTATATTCTTGATTTTAGAGAGGCTGGACCCCCGGCTCGATAGTAGTTTTGCATCAAGCCTTGGACATAAGGCACATAGCACTCAATCATCGGGACACCGTCTGATTATCCCTGTAGCTATTCATCAGCAACTATTGGATGTTTTAGTCCGTTTCCTAATTATGTAGAATAATATATATTCTTGATACTTTACTTTTTTCCTTCAAAACTGTATTTCATATCAATATTCAACATACTAAACTTTAAGGTGAGGGGATGGATTCGGGATGGTTATGGGCAGGTTTTAACAACACTGAGATGGGTTGAGGTGGATGGTGAGAGATTGTGAATTGGGAAAAGAAACAAAGAAGGAAGAAAATAAGTAGGATGCTATATGGCATGGTTGTAGAAGAAGGAACACCACACTCCTTTTTTCAGTGCCGTATCACACTTGGAGGTGGTTATGGTATCACTCTGTTCATCCAAGGTTATTTGATTCGGATTCTAAGTTTCGAGTCAAATTAAATATTGAATAAACATAGAGAGAAAGACAGTGAAGTAAATAATTATATAAATTTTACAGTTTCAATAAGAAAATAGAAATGTGTTTATGATTATCATAATTTTATATTTCAGGTATATAATTTATTAAAATTTCTCTTACTCATCATACCTTATTGTTTTTATGTTTTATCGAGTTACTATTTTGCTTGCTGGTTTGTACCATAATTCACTATTTGACTTTTAGTTCCTTACACTTTAATGAGTATTATTTTTCTTTCCTTGAGTATTAATAATATTATAAAACACTTATGGTTTTATTTGAATTTTAATTAAAAAAAACTTCTACTTTATAATTATTCATTATTCATTATTATTATATTTTTATTGTTATTATATACTATACTAACTCCAAACCGATCTTTACCGTTTCGACTTAATGATTTTTTTATATGTTTAATGTTCTTTATTGATTCGACTTATTTATTCTTTTCTATGCTTTAAGTTTCAATCTAATTATTGCGAGTTAATGTGCTTGCATGATTCAACATATTTACATCTAAATTGAATTTCTTTTAACAATTTCATTGCAACAACACATATCTTAAAAAATAAAGAATTAATTTCATATATACCCTTATAAAAATTACAAATATCATATATACCCAAGCAAAATTTGAAATATCATATATACCCTTACAAAGTAAATAAAATCTCATATATGCTCTTATAAACACAATTAAAGTATCATATATACCCCTATTAATTAATAAACAACTATTTTACCGTTATTTTTCAAAATATTTATCTTTTATATATGCCCATTTTAACGAATATACCATTCTACCCCTTTCTATTACATAATGTGTTTATACATTATATTATTATTTTAATTTTAATTGACGTTTCTCACCTTTAACGACAACCAAATCGTTTCACGTCACTTCTTTAAAATTGCAAACCATTCGAAGATTTGTCGCATTGAATGGTCAATTTTCTAAATTTTTTGATGAATTGGGTATATATGATATATTAATAACTTTGTAAGGACGTACACGATATTTTTAGTTTTGTATGGTTATATATGATATTTTCAATATTTGTAAAGGTATATATGAAATTGAAAAAAAAAACTAGCTTATTATTAATCATGTCCGGACAGCCCAAATTACCATGCCCTCACATTGTTTATATTTTGTGAAAACAAAACAATAACAATAACATAACATACTCTAAAGTAGCCGTTAAATAAAAATGGAAGAAACAAATTTAAAAACTCAGTTGACGATCATCATCAAAGCTTGAAAAATGGTGGATGAAGAGCATAATCGGAAGTGTTTATTGAGCCCTGGGTTTAGATCTGTAGCAGCCATGGCCGGTTGGGACGAAGAAACTCTGTTAATGGCTTCTAATGGCACTCCACCTGATCGTAATTCCAAACCCAAGAGACGGTCCGACCCGTTGTTCAAATCTCCACCTAGTTTTTCCAGAAGGTATGACTACCAAACCCTGATTTTGTATCCGTCAAATTGGATTTTAATAATCTCGATAATAATCAAACTGAGTTTATTCCCAAATTTTGTAAAATCTACTCTCATTGGTCCTGTGGTAAAAAAAAAAAAAAAAAAGAAAAAAAGTTAACGCCGTTTGATGTTTTAGGGCTTTTGATCAGATAGGAGGATATGAGTTGATTGATGTAAAACTTAGCTCGGAACGAAACAACGAAATAGTGTTTCAATTTGGGTGTTTGAACTTCCATTAAGACAAAATCAAGCCATTTGATCACCGTTTTACATCAATTGACTTGTATCATGTTGTCGGTTTGAAATTCGGAAATAACTTAACGGCGTTAAGGGTTTCTTTTTTTAACGGAGGATGAATGAGAGTAGATTTGTTAAAATTTGGGACCATAAACTCAGTTGGGATTATTATTGGCCAATGGCATTTAGTTGGGATTATTAAAATCCTATTTTTGTCTAAATTATTATAATTGGTGTATGTGATGTGATATTCAGAAAACGTAGAGATCAGCGGCCGAGTCCTGTTTCAAAATTTGTAGTAGCTCTTGAAGGTTTGTTGGGTTAAATTATTAGAGCTTTGATTTGTTTTTTTATCTATTTAATAATTGAGCCTTAATTTTGGTGTGATGTGTTAATAGAAACTTTAGATGAGAAGAAAGAACGGAAGGTTGATGTGGGTGCTAATGGGAAAAGTTTGGAGAAATCTAATGAATCGAGCTCTGGAAACGCTTTGATTTCATGCATTGATCGACTTCGTGAAGAACTCTTGTGTGCGGTAAGTGTTATTAGGTTATATCTTTTTTTTTTAGTAAATTGATAGGGTAAAACTTGATTCCGTGTTTGTTATATTTACAGATTTGTTTAGATATATGTTTTGAACCAAGCACCACTCCTTGTGGACACAGGTAATTCCTTCATTAATTAACGAAAACCCCCAAATTAAGTTAGGGTTTTGGTTTCTGATTTTGATTTTGATTTTGAAATTTTGTAGTTTTTGTAAGAAATGCCTGCAATCTGCTGCTGATAAATGTGGTAAGCGTTGCCCGAAGTGCAGACAACTAATAAGGTATTACAGTAAACCTTTTTTATGAAACAGATGATCATTTTTTTAGTAAAGCATTTATGATTGAAACCTTGAGTGTGTTGCAGTAATGGAAGATCTTGCATCATTAATACAGTTCTATGGAACACGATACAGCTCTTGTTTCCAGAAGAAATAGAGGCAAGAAAGTTGGTGACGAGAAGTTCAAAGATGGTTGAATCCGGTAGTGTAATTCAAGCCATAAATAATAATTATAATTTGGGGAATCAGAGTTTTTTTCGGCCTGCTTCTGTGGTGTTACTGACTGCAGAGAATTTCATGGGGATGCTGCTTTAGCTCTGAGATTGCAGCGAGAGGAGTTATTGAGAAGGTCTGTAGCAGAAGCTTCTGGTAATCAGAGGACAATGGTATCAAGAATTTGTAGCCTTCGTTGGCTCTAGATTTATACTTGTGTTAAGGGTAAAGCGCCGCGATTGCTGTGATAAAACTGGTATATGTTGCTGGAATATTCTCTGTTTTGGGGTTTCTGATATGTTTGAACTGATGTTTTATTCAATTTTAAATTGCATTAAAACGGTTTTTTTTATGTTGATAACAAACCAATCTGTACTGCAGCAGTCTAGACCCGTTTTATCTGTATTTTAAGTTCAACCTGTTATATCAGTGTTGACCAACTCGGCGTGTAACTCATTGTAACTCAATGTTGACCAACCTGTTAAAAATGCATGTTTATGTTATAAATAAATAAGTATATGTTTAAATTCTTTGAGTTAAGTGTTTTATCTGATTCAGTTTGAAGAGTTTATGTGTTAACATACAACTCATTTATGATTTTTATTTGCTGTTCAAAAAAAATTCATGATATTTTATTTGCAATGTCTTAATTCATTATTTCAAAAGAAGCACTTTTGTAAGAAAATAAATTTACCAAGATAAAATTGTGTTAGGAAACTTTGGCCATGTTGGTTTCTTGATACACTTTTTTTTGTAAACCCCAATTATATCTTGTATATAGACAATGTTTTTTTTATCATTTTAGTCCATATAATCTTTTAGACATTGTATTATTTTTCTCTGAACTTAACAAATAAAGTACAAACTACATCAATTAAAAGTTAAAACAGCCTCCTAACCACTTCACCCAAAACTAACATACATGATTAAACATTTAAACCCCAACACAAGTTGGCAGAATCATTCAATATCATCCATCACTACAAATGTTACAATATTGTTACATGAGAAGACCAAACATGTCCCACTATCAATCAACAAATATAGCCTAACATAACCTGTGTATCACAAAAAAAAACTCATCATAGTAAAGCCGACAACTTATGTATATATCCATCTGTATACTAATACGAGAACTCGTGACCTCTAAGTGAAATATACTTCTTAACCCAAATAGCAATATCTTCTGCACACGCTTGCGCTTCAGGTGTTCTAAGAAGCATATCAAGAGTAGCAAACTCATGAACACAATCCTTATAATCCAAAACCGGTGCATCAACATTAACCTTCTTCAGTTCCTGTGCATATGCAATAGCACGGTCCCTCATCCAATCATGTTCTGCCACAACCGTTAATGTAGGCGGCCTTCGTTTCAAAGGGGGGCCATCTCTGTTAGGAATAAGAGGATTGGCTGCAGGGTGATCTAGGTCAAACTGGTCTTCTGGGAGGAAAAGTTTCCATGCAAGTATGCTCATCGACTTGTCAAAGAAGTAAGAGTTTGATAGTTTTATCTCTGAATGCGTGGGAGTGTTTCCAATGAAGAAAGGGTACATTAAAACCTGAGCCACTACTTTAACCGGGTCCAGTAGGGTTCCAGATTCAACTGCTTTGCGAGCCACATAATCAGCAATGTTTGCACCACAACTCGCCCCAAGAAGAACACATCTATATGCAATATTAATTAGTACGTGAACTAAGCTTTATATTCCATTATAATAACATGTTCATCTTCAAAATTTCAAATTAGCACGTGATACCTAGATTTTTAATCAACACGCCACCTCTACACTTCCTAATAACAAGGCTAACACTCGTAACATTGCATAATTTATGACATACATTGATTTATGAGGTCATTAAACTCACTCGTCAACGTAATTCAGTATTGATAGCTGGAGTGGTAAACTTGTAACATGACCAAAATAGGCGCATTACAGGTTACTTATTTCATTTCTTATAAGTTATAACTAAAGATTATATTATGAACAATGAAGAAATAATAATAATAATAATAATAATAATAATAATAATAATAATAATAATAATAATAGTAATAGTAATGGTAAACTACCTGGATGGATCTCCATGTGCAGCAAGCCAAGGCTCCACTAAAGAAGCCCCAAACGCATCTGCAATATGCCCTTGAACATCCGCCTTTCTCGAATCCACCTTCTTCCCCAACGACTTCCCACACTCAGCCAAATTCGCCTGCTTCGCAAGCCAATGCATCACCTTCATCCCATCCTCAAACGCAGCCGGATACCGATCCTCGGGCACCAGCCTGTACCCAACAGCTATCACAATCACATCACACACCTTCGCAATCCTCCTACAAAAAAAGTCATTCGCCGCCGAATCACAGCTTCCCGCAACAAATCCCCCGCCGTGAAACTGCACCATCAGAGGCAGCTTCCGGCATTTACGATTAAACGGCGAATATCCTCTATACGCACCAACCTCATTACTCACACCGGCATCATCCGTACTAAAACCGATACTATAACTACTCCTACGATTACTCGAAACAGCTGACACATTATGCGTCTCGGCCGGAGCGTAACTGTTCCGCCGAGAAGCAACGCCGTTTCCGGAATTGGTACGGAGGAATCTGGAATCAAGTTCAGATCCGTTACTATTACTGTTGCTGTTACCTCTAACCCTAGCAGTGTCGGAATGGAGACACGTGTCAGGTAGGAATATTCGAACAGAGAGACAGGACGACGGATCGATGTGGATGTCTTTGGTGGCAACGCCGTCGGTGAAGGAGGGATTAGCGGCGGAGATGGTTTCCTCAGGACGAGATGTGACGCCGAAAGAAGTGTTGTTGTCGGTGGTTAAATGGATTCGGTTGTGTAAGCGTCGTTTAAGTATTAATTTGAATAAGAGGCTGTATAATTTAACAGCGACGCTAGGCATTGCTTCTTCTTCGCAAACCCTAGATTAGAACGATAGTTGTAATTGCAGAATTAGAGTTAACACACAATGTGGGAAGAGTTACCAGATCGAATTGAATTGAATTGAGATTGATGGATTCCAATTGTTGAGTGATGAATCTGAAGGTTACTTCAACGAAGGATGATGATGATGGTGCCAGGAACATTTGGGCTGTGTTGGATTTTGGTATTTTATGGGATTTGTTTTTGTTTTTAATTTATTTTAGTTTATTTTTGTTAACTTAAATTAGCAAATGAGAGAACCCTTTTTCGGAATGGTACTCTTATTTTCGTACTTTGCAGGATTTGAACTCTTTGTCTGTGAGACGTCTTCTCATCATACGATGTCTCTTGAGGACGAGTGAGATAACATAACCTGCATAATGTCAAAAGCTTCTTGTCCGGCAAGAGTGCAAGAACAACTTGCATAAAGATCACCGTCGTCTAGAAAACAAATGATTAAATAATGTTTTAAAATGATAATGGTAATTAAAAGAGACTAGCTATTAGCGTATTGGTTGGATCAATTAAACTTGACTAAAAAACTTTAAAGGTAAATTAAATAACACAAGTCCATTTCTTTGTCATGGTTATTATTCCTTGCCTAAATGTGCAGCAATGAACTATAGCCCCTCCGAAATGTCTGTATTTTTCTTTGAAAGATTGGATTTATTGAAAATCCGAATTTGATCAACACCTAGAAAGTCGCTAGCTCTAACAAATAAAAACATTCAATTACAACACCAACAACACAACTTATCTTCAAACATTATTAAAGTCCGAATTAGATCAACACCATGGTTGTATCCATCAAATAAAAATCGTTTTCAATATATTATTTATTATTATTATTATTATTATTATTATTATTATTATTATTATTATTATTATACGAGGACTACCACTATTATGGGGGTCTACTAACTTACTTTCGGGTTTAGTGCCGGTAACATAACGAACTTAATCGATATCGACCAAATTTGTGTCATTTTGATCATAAGTTGTACATTGCCGTTACCATTTTAGACGTTTACAGATTTATCCGATTGATTTAGTCTTGGTGTCGTAACAAACTTAACCAATACCGATCGAGTTTACGTCGTTGCGGCGCGCGTACGCCTAGTTATAGTTGTTATTAGTATTATTATTATTATATTATATCCAAATGTCGGTGCCACATTGACCTTTTTACTTTTTAGAAAACAAGAGTTTGATCATTTATAGAGTTAATTTTAGTTAATAAACCAAATTAGTGCTTTGGCTTGATGGCTTGATCTACCTTTGCTAACTACTCTTATAATCCTTGGTACTGAGTTTGACTCCTCTTGGTAACGTCAGCTTCTAATTTTTTTAGTTTAGAGAGTTATCTTTCAAGTATTCTTTTGTTGTTATATTAATGTTTTTTTTCTCTTTCTTTTTTCCCCTTAATCGAGTCCCTTGGCAACAAGTTTTTTTAATTATTCTTGTTATGTGTTGTTTGATTGTGCATTATCGTCTAAGTGTTGCTTAATTGTTATATTAATGCTTCTTTCTCTTAATCGAGTCCCTTGACTACAAGTTTTTTTTAGTTATTTTTTATGTTTTTATGTGTTGTTTGATTATCTATTTATGTATAAAATTATGTTTTTTTTGTTTAAAATTTGATAATTATTTTTTGGTTTAGTTCCATATCAGTAACGAACCTAACTGATATCGAAAGAATTCATGCCAATTCGTCGTCGCAACGCCCGTGCTTTCTAAATATGATAACTTGACGAAATTAGGTTTTCGGTTTAGTTTTGACACCGTACAAACGTAGCCGATACGACCCGAATTTTGGGGTCTACTCGCCACTACAATGATCGTCTCTTATTGACCGAATAAATGTCATTTCAAATATGTTGTTTTTTGTATCGAATGTTATACGAGTTTCGTCGAAGCATGAAATGAATCTGACCTGATCCATGACGATGTTTCCACGGATTTTCGAGATGAACGAACCACGTCTTGATCTTCTTCATCAGCTGCGCCTGAGACCTGCAATGTTGAGACCTGCGATGGCTTTTTGGGGGAGTGGAGGTGACTGCTAAGATATCCTGAGGATTTCTTGTTTACAGACACAAAAAGTGGTGGTGGCTCTTATTGAGCATGACCTCTAATAAGGAGGTGGAGACCTCCCTATATAGAGAGTCTCATGGCCACCATCATGATACCCTAATGGGCCTAGCCCAGTTAGGGTTACCTCCACAAAACCCCTTCGGCCCAATAACATTGTATTAGTCCATGTAATAAAATAAGCCAAACATAATAGATTTAGGGTCGTAGAACCGGGTTTTAGTACCATACCCCTACAAGCCCCCCCAAGTCCAGTGTTGCTCCTGGACGCGCAAGCGTCTAGGTGGAGCGCTGGACTTTATGAGGTGTGTTAGGCTATGAGGCGGTTTTTTCCCTGTTCTTTGGCCTTGTCTTTATTGTCTTTGAGTTTTGGGAGATTTTCTTCATGATGGTGACGAGCTGTAAAAATAATGAAGCCTGCGCGTGAGGCGGCTTACGAGCTATAAGAATAAAGCCTGCGCGAGTTGAGGCTTACGAGCTGTAATAATAATGAAGCTTGCGCGTGAGGCGACTTGCGAGTTATGAGAATAATAATGCCTGCGCGCGAGAGGCGACTTACGAGCTAAGAATAATAAAGCCTGCGCGCGAGAGGCGTCTTACGAGCTGAGAATGATATAGCCTGCGCATGAGGCGCCTTACGAGCTATGAGAATAGTAAAGCCTGCGCGTGAGAGGCGTCTTATGAGCTTTGAGAATAATAATTAAGCTGGCACGCGGGGCGACTTACGAGCTGAGAATAATAAAGCCTGCGCGCGAGGGGCGTCTTACGAGCTGTAGCATAATAAAGCCTGCGCATGAGGCGTCTTACGAGCTAAGAATAATAAAGCCTGCGCGCGAGAGGCGACTTACGAGCTAAGAATAATAAAGCTTGCGCGCGAGAGGCGTCTTATGAGCTTTGAGAATAATAATTGAGCTGGCGCGTGAGGCGGCTTACGAGCTGTGAGAGTAATAAAGCTTGCGCGCGAGAGGCGTCTTATGAGCTTTGAGAATAATAATTGAGCTGGCGCGTGAGGCGACTTACGAGCTAAGAATAATAAAGCTTGCGCGCGAGAGGCGTCTTATGAGCTTTAAGAATAATAATTGAGCTGGCGCGTGAGGCGACTTACGAGCTAAGAATAATAAAGCTTGCGCGCGAGAGGCGTCTTACGAGCTGTGAGTAATAAAGCTTGCGCGCGAGAGGCGTCTTATGAGCTTTGAGAATAATAATTGAGCTGGCACGTGAGGCGGCTTACGAGCTGAGAATAATAAAGCTTGCGCGCGAGAGGCGTCTTACGAGCTGTGAGTAATAAAGCTTGCGCGCGAGAGGCGTCTTATGAGCTTTGAGAATAATAATTGAGCTGGCACGTGAGACGGCTTACGAGCTAAGAATAATAAAGCTTGCGCGCGAGAGGCGTCTTACGAGCTATGAGTAATAAAGCTTGCGCGCGAGAGGCGTCTTATGAGCTTTGAGAATAATAATTGAGCTGGCGCGTGAGGCGGCTTACGAGCTGAGAATAATAAAGCTTGCGCGCGAGAGGCGTCTTACGAGCTGTGAGAATAATAATTGAGCTGGCGCGTGAGGCGACTTACGAGCTAAGAATAATAAAGCTTGCGCGCGAGAGGCGTCTTACGAGCTGTGAGTAATAAAGCTTGCGCGCGAGAGGCGTCTTATGAGCTTTGAGAATAATAATTGAGCTGGCGCGTGAGGCGGCTTACGAGCTGAGAATAATAAAGCTTGGGCGCGAGAGGCGTCTTACGAGCTGTGAGTAATAAAGCTTGCGCGCGAGAGGCGTCTTATGAGCTTTGAGAATAATAATTGAGCTGGCGCGTGAGGCGGCTTACGAGCTGAGAATAATAAAGCTTGCGCGCGAGAGGCGTCTTACGAGCTGTGAGTAATAAAGCTTGCGCGCGAGGCGTCTTATGAGCTCTATGAATAATAAAGCCTGCGCGCGAGGCGACTTACGAGCTACTTTATGTCCCGCGCCATGCGCAGATGTTGCATGCGCGTGCGCGTAGACTTTGGTTTTGTGTTATGCGCCACGCGCAGATATCGCATGCGCGTGCGCGTAGACTGTGATATGTGTGAGCATGTGATGCGTAAGCATGAGTAATATGCGTGAGCGTATGTGATGCACGAGCATGTGGTATGAGGATTCCCAACCTTTAAGTTTGGCGCGTAGCCATATGGGATATTATGAGGATTCCCAACCTTGAAGTTTGGCGCGTAGCCATTTGGGATATTATGAGGATTCCCAACCTTGAAGTTTGGCGCGTAGTCATATGGGATATTATGAGGATTCCCAACCTTGAAGTTTGGCGCGTAGGCATATGGGATATTATGAGGATTCCCAACCTTGAAGTTTGGCGCGTAGCCATACGGGATATTATGAGGATTCCAAGTTTGGCGCGTAGCCATACGGGATATTATGAGGATTCCAAGTTTGGCGCGTAGCCATACGGGATATTATGAGGATTCCCAACCTTGAAGTTTGGCGCGTAGCCATACGGGATATTATGAGGATTCCCAACCTTGAAGTTTGGCGCGTAGCCATACGGGATATTATGAGGATTCCCAACCTTGAAGTTTGGCGCGTAGCCATACGGGATATTATGAGGATTCCAAACCTTGAAGTTTGGCTCGTAGCCATATGGGATATTATGAGGATTCCCAACCTTGAATTTTGGCGCGTAGCCATATGGGATGTTATGAGGATTCCCAACCTTGAAGTTTGGCGCGTATCATGAGGATTTCTTGTTTACAGACACAAAAAGTGGTGGTGGCTCTTATTGAGCATGACCTCTAATAAGGAGGTGGAGACCTCCTTATATAGAGAGTCTCATGGCCACCATCATGATATCCTAATGGGCCTAGCTCAGTTAGGTTACCTCCACAAAACCCCCTCGGCCCAATAACATTGTATTAGTCCATGTAATAAAATAAGCCAAACATAATAGATTTAGGGTCGTAGAACCGGGTTTTAGTACCATACCCCTACAAGTTTCAATACTATTTTGAGTGTCTATTAGCTTATTTTTAGTGCATAATACATTTACCGACACGAACCTAATCGATGGAAACCAAATCCGTGTCACTTTGATTATAAGTTATATGTGTTCTTATACTTTTTTTGAGCGTTTAGAAACTTAATTTTTATTTAGTCTTGATATTGTAACGTACTTAACAAATACCAACTGAATTTGTGTCACGGCGCCGCAATGCGGCAGATTTATTACCTAGTTATTATTATTATCGAGAAGTAAAAATAAGTAATTAACTGTCGATATATTTTGGGTGGGGCTCATAGGTGTATGCACATGTTTTGATATTACTCTAGGTGGGCGCAAGATTATATTTGGAGTTGCTTCAGTGCTAAGAAAGTAATGGAATGGTCCAAGGTATCCAATCATCCAATAGGTAAATATATGGCTTGAAAATAACTAGTAACCAAGATGCCTTAGACTTGGATTAGGTTAATAGAAAGTGGAGTTTTTTTTAACTAAAGTGTAGTTAGAAATTTTAATTATTAAAATGATGTGGATTGAAATTAATACATCAAAATATGTAAATTTATTAATTTTGTAATTCAGAAATAAAAAAAATAAAATTTTAACGGTCAACAAACATAGAATGTCTAAGTACTTCGTACGGGGTGACCCAATGGCAATATGTCACCGCCAGCTGGCTTAACCAAGTCGTATGGAGCCCTTAAACGCCTCTAAGTTATCTTCAATTACGAGGAAAACCTGCTCGCTCAAAGACTCACTGATGGTAAAATTCGGTCACCCTCAAAATCGATCTGAATATCACAAAAATCTGAATCTTTTTCATTAAACCACCATGTCCTCAAAATGTTGTAAGGAGGATATGAACTTGAATCTAATCCATTATGCAATTAAATATTTTGATCGGATATACACGGATTTAAAAAACTTTAGAAAAGAAAATACGGCTAGAATAGAATACAGGAAACAAGACCAAATACATTTTACTCTTAACATGAAAACGGTGAGAACCATTTTGTTGTTATTATTAGGCTTATTTTTATAGGTGTTTGTTATTATTTTTTGTTCGTATTTGCTAATTTTCGATTATGAGACGTTATAAGTATTTGCTGATTTTATATTTTGTTGTTATTATTAGATGTTTTCTTTTGCTGTTATAAGTATTTGTTGGTATTTGTTATTATTATTTTGTTCTTGATTTTGATTCTTTTATTGTAATTTTTAGGTTCTTTTCTATGTTATTATAAATCATTAAGTTGGTATTGTTTCTTACGTTCTCATTTTTTTAATAAATTTGTATTATTTCCTAAAATGTACATGAACGTTCCTAGAATATAGAGGCGTTATTATATGAAGTAAACCATCAGGCTGAGGGGTGTGGGGGGCGCGAGTGGGGGCTACAGCCAATAATATTGTGACGTGTGGCAGAGAGAGAAACTTGATAAGATGGGTGTTGGTTGTGGTGCTCGCGCCCCGGGCCCTGGTGTGGAGGGGCGCGAGAGGGGGCGCGAGCGGTTTTTTTTTATTTTTTTATAAATGTATTAAAAAAAAGTATTATTAAAAAAACTCATAAATTATTTAAAAAAACACACATTAATTAAAAAAACACATTAATATCTAAAAAAAAAATTAAAGAACTAAAAAAAACATTATTCTTATTCTTCGGCTTGGTCTTCTTCGATCAACCTCTTCCGGATACGTTCCTTTTGTTTTTCCATCAGCATTTGGTCGACCGGATTTAGGTTACTGAAGTCTCTTGTAAGGAAGTCCAAATCTCTCATTCTTTTTTTTTCCTTTTTGTCATTAGAGACCACCTCCATGGTTTTGTTAAATTTATTGAGGGATTCAACAAGATCGGTGATGTTTACGGCTTCCCCCTCAGCCGGTTTTTTCCCCCTGGCGTCCCTTCCCAATGGCCGCCTCCTCGGCGGTGAAGACGTTTCCTCCCCCGCAACGTTTAGGTCGAATCCAACCCGGCAATCCGAGCCGGCGGAAGTGCTATACGCTCCAGACGAACTAGTTTTAGTCCGTTTCGGCCCTACTTCCGCATCAAGGTCCGGCGCCACCAGCTCAACCCACTTAGAACACCTTCTCAACCTCTCCCACACCTTTACATCGTCCCACGTCTTCACCGTCCCATACCTCCGCAGGCACTCCTGCTTCCACTCTTCGACAGTGAAATTGGGTTGATATTGGTTTATATAGAGAATTTTTTTTTTTAATAAACTTAAAGAGCCAACGGCTCTATTTCTAAGCCCCAACGGCTCTGCACGCATTCCCAAGCCAACTTTACGCCCATTTTCAGCCGTGACTGGCCTTGCGCCCGCCTTGGTCTGCGTGCTCGCGCCCCTTTCGCGCCCCTCTCGCGCCTCGGTGGTGTGGCGCTCGCGCCCCGGGGCGCGAGCGGATGGGCTCACGCGCCCCCTCTCGCGCTCCACACCCCTCAGCCTTTTGGGGCGCGGATGGGCTCACGCGCCCCCTCTCGCGCTCCACACCGCTCCACACCTCTCGCGCGAGCGGATTGCCGGGTTGGATTCGACCTAAAAATAAGTAATTAACTGTCGATATATTTTGGGTGGGGCTCATAGGTGTATGCACATGTTTTGATATTACTCTAGGTGGGCGCAAGATTATATTTGGAGTTGCTTCAGTGCTAAGAAAGTAATGGAATGGTCCAAGGTATCCAATCATCCAATAGGTAAATATATGGCTTGAAAATAACTAGTAACCAAGACGCCTTAGACTTGGATTAGGTTAATAGAAAGTGGAGTTTTTTTTAACTAAAGTGTAGTTAGAAATTTTAATTATTAAAATGATGTGGTTTGAAATTAATACATCAAAATATGTAAATTTATTAATTTTGTAATTCAGAAATAAAAAAAATAAAATTTTAACGGTCAACAAACATAGAATATCTAAGTACTTCGTACGGGGTGACCCAATAGCAATATGTCACCGCCAGCTGGCTTAACCAAGTCGTATGGAGCCCTTAAACGCCTCTAAGTTATCTTCAATTACGAGGAAAACCTGCTCGCTCAAAGACTCACTGATGGTAAAATTCGGTCACCCTCAAAATCGATCTGAATATCACAAAAATCTGAATCTTTTTCATTAAACCACCATGTCCTCAAAATGTTGTAAGGAGGATATGAACTTGAATCTAATCCATTATGCAATTAAATATTTTGATCGGATATACACGGATTTAAAAAACTTTAGAAAAGAAAATACAGCTAGAATAGAATACAGGAAACAAGACCAAATACATTTTACTCTTAACATGAAAACGGTGAGAACCATTTTGTTGTTATTATTAGGCTTATTTTTATAGGTGTTTGTTATTATTTTTTGTTCGTATTTGCTAATTTTCGATTATGAGACGTTATAAGTATTTGCTGATTTTATATTTTGTTGTTATTATTAGATGTTTTCTTTTGCTGTTATAAGTATTTGTTGGTATTTGTTATTATTATTTTGTTCTTGATTTTGATTCTTTTATTGTAATTTTTAGGTTCTTTCTTATGTTATTATAATCATTAAGTTGGTATTGTTTCTTACGTTCTCATTTTTTTAATAAATTTGTATTATTTCCTAAAATGTACATGAACGTTCCTAGAATATAGAGGCGTTATTATATGAAGTAAACCATCATGGTGAAATCCGTAGCCTTAGGCAAAGGATAGACGTGACGCAAAAGACAACTAATCTAATCGGATCTCCGCCGATGCTAGCCGAATCTCCACCTGCTGCCATCAAACGACGGAGATTCACCACCATGGATGCTACTGCTCACTTTTCCACGGTCTTTTACTGCCACTTCATCGTAAATCGTTTGGATGTTTCTATGAAATATAAAAGGAAACAAAATTATATAAAAAAAATAAATTTCGAAATTGTTCTTTTTCTTCTGTAAATTGTCTGCCGATTCATCACAATTGTTGATTAGGTTATTCGCTCGATCCGTTATTTCAACTGCTTCATGTATTTATTCGAGTTATTGACTCTTAAACTGTCAATTAGGGTTTAGGACTTATATCCGATCGAATTGAATTGTGTACCTTTCACATTAGATTGAATGAAAACGATATTAAATAAGTTATATTCGTGTTCTGATGATGATATACCTACCATTTGTTTGATTTTGGGAACTTAGGAGAAACTTGCTGCTGCAAAGGAAAACTACGGTCGTGAAATCTCTGTGTTCGATACGACACAAGCAACAATTTCTCAAGCATCAAATAATAATGCCTCGGAAGCTGGTATGAAATTAACTAAAAAGTAAATTAGTATGCGCATTGTTCTAAGTCTGGTTTATTGCGTTTTACAGAGGAACCAGATGACTTAGAATTCACCGCAGAAGATTATTACCACATATTGGCTACTAAAAAGGAAGATAAGTATCTGAAGACAAAGAAGATCCGAGATGCAGAAGCCGCAGCTAGGAGGTCAACAATCACCAAGGTATTTTCTAACTTGTTATAAGCATGTATGTTGTAACTTGTATATAATACAATTTTTTCATATTTATATAGGCTGTGGTTCGTGTAAGGTTCCCGGATAACCACACATTAGAAGCGACATTTCATCCATCCGAGACGATGCAAAGCCTAATTGATCTTCTTGTGAAAGTCGTGGCTCGACCTGACCTTCCTTTTTACATATGTGAGCATACAATAACAATTGCTTACGTATACAATATATATATATATATATATTTTAGTCTAAGTCTTGGTAATTTTTCAG
Source organism: Bidens hawaiensis (assembly GCF_021521415.1). Lineage (NCBI taxonomy): Eukaryota > Viridiplantae > Streptophyta > Magnoliopsida > Asterales > Asteraceae > Bidens > Bidens hawaiensis. The sequence continues at coordinate 40,237 of NW_027506600.1, forward strand.
ATACCACTCCTCCAAAGAAGCAAATTAAAGACTTCTCTCAAGACTTGTATTCTGCTGGTTTTGCTCCTGGTGCAATTGTATATTTTTCGTATGATCTACCGAAAGGTATGATAATATTGTTAATATGATTTTATTGAGGATAATATATTATTTGATGGTGTGTTTCTATGTTCAGGTGTTGAGGCCCCGCAAGGCCCGTTTCTTAAAGAGGACGTGTTGTCTTTGAAAGGTTTAGAGCATGTGCCCGTGCAGCAGGTTGATCAGGTACCTGCGCAACCTGCTTCGGAACCTGTTGCGGCTGCTTCCACGTCATCGCAAAAGCCTGCTGTCGAGAAGAAAAAAATGGTGAAGCCAAAGTGGTTGAAAATGTGACATTTCAAGAGAAATTACAGATACGTTATCGGTTTCATGATGTCAATTTGTTTCTGTGTAGATATTGTGACGTCTTTGATCTTTGAATACTCATTTCATTAAATCACTTGTGATTTGCTCTTAAAATTGAACACTTCATCAAAGCATATCTTGTGGGTTGTGAATTCTTTCTCAAATTGATTTGCGAATGCTTAGATTTTCACATGTTTTTATGAACTAGCTATATAATTCTTTACTATAAAATTGCAGTTCCACCGCGGGTGAGTTAAACACGTCTCGTTTATTAGAGTGCATTTTATATCCATGTAAAATCTTTCCCTTCATATGAAATCTTTTCGAGACCTATATGATATAAATTAAGTCGTGAAGACGTTTAATTCGTAAGGAGAAAACTTAATTTGTACAATCTAGTCTAGGACAGAAAGCAAGTCCTCTTCCATCAGAAACAGATTATGCAACATGTATCTTGAAAGCTAAAATTTTAAACCTCACTAACCATGGATCCTTAAGGGCGCCTAGGGCTGTAAACAAACAAACTTTACGGCAAACGGTTCATGAATTGTTCGCGATGCGTTTGATTCCTTTACAACTCTAAGGGTGGCTGGTGGTTTTTCTAGTAGCATTCCAAAATAACTTCCTTTTAGGTTCAAATCCCTTTTTGAATATGCTGGTGGCATTGCTGATGTTGCTACCACTACTCATATTAAGAAATGTCTATACAACATAATCTGAGGGGAGTGAAAGAATTATCATCATTCATGTCACTGTATGTAGGACAATTCTAACCTTTGTGAGGTTGCTGGTGATTGGCTTGTAAAAACATCTCAAATTATTATATTTCTTTTTTACCTTTTTCATTTAAATATATTGTTTAGTTTTTAGTAATATGCTATATTTGACATTTAATGTTTTTCTGTGTACATTTTGATAATATATATACCAGAAGGAAATTGATATATTTATTAAAAAATAAAGTATATCCGGATATTATAAGATTAAAGTAATACTTTATTTTAAATGTATCTCATTTTCAATAAAATTATATTAATAAAAAATAATTAAATAAAAACATTATGTATTTAACTTTTTTAAAACGTTAAAATTGCATATCATCACAGAAAAACTAAATCACATGTGACAAAAAAAGAGAAAAAAATAATGAAAAATGAATTGTTTGAGATGATTTTGTTTCTTATTGATTGGGCCAACAAACTTACATTTGTCATTGGATTTGTTCATAACAAAAGTTTCACAAAGCTAGCCTTTCCACTCCCTTTAATATTTTTAAAAATAAAAAAAAAAATACCTAAAAACAAAACTTCACATTTTTTTAGTGAATTAGTGGTATTTAAAAACCAACAATTCTAAATCTTCATGCACATTAGTGGAGGTAAAAAAGAAGACTTGACATTCTAACATTTAAAAAGGTGATCTTATAGAACAAATGGCTCATATAGCAAAGTGTCACATTCTTGTATCTAAAATGCTACATTCGAAAGCTAGTATTTCATATCCTCATCTCTCATGTGTTCATTTGGCGCCATTGAGTAAACACACGTCATTAAAACCCACTGTTACCACATTTGCTCATACTACATATTCATGGCTTTAACAACGTCGTTCAACCTAACAACAACAATCATTGTTATCAACTATTGTATTTGTGTTTAAACACACAAATAAATGGACATTATAGTTTGACATGTCTATGGGTTCAATTAATTTTGTATAGATATCTTACAACAATTGACATATTCGATCACTCAAGCATTTGGATGTTTTTATACTTTATCAACCATAAAGTTTTGTATAATAAACATGATGGTTACATGGTTTATTTGAAATATACAAAAAAAAAAAAAGACCCATCATAAGAAATTTAGTTGAAGGACCAGACAGTGGTATTAATGAATTATATAGTTGAGGGTTTAAAATGGCATTTGTCGTTAAAAGTAGTTATATGTTAAGCGTGGAGGCTTGAGATCTCAAATCCGTTAAACCTATATATCTCTCCGATCAACATTATCATTGATCCAAATTCTCAACATCTTCATTACACATCGTGCATGTTGTGACTAGGTAATTAATTAGTAATTATATAACAAAATATTGTTGTTACATTTGAACATATTTTTATTGGATATAAATAATTGTTTGTTCACAGGAAGAAACCTGGTATACATAATTATCAATAGTGATATATATATACATGAGTTGCAACTAGCTAGTTGATCTTCTAAGATTTATCGATGGGTGATTATCAACCGGAAACCGGTTGTCTTTCGATTATTGTGCTCGGTGCTTCTGGTGATCTTGCCAAAAAGAAGACCTTTCCTGCCCTCTTTCATCTCCATCGTCAAGGATTCATCGAGTCACATGATGTCCATATTCTTGGCTATGCCAGGACCAAAATGTCAGATGACGATTTGAGAGACCGCCTTCGTGGGTATGCATGCTTTTTCATTACTCGCCTACCATTATCTTATGGGCCGGCCTATAGCTCCCCTGTGTGGCTAGTCCAAGTATGAGTACTCGGCTAACTCTTGGATCAACTCCTTAGGCAAATCGGATAATAATTTGTACCATAAGATAATCGTCTAACTCATTATCTTATGGACCGTTTTTTTTTATGATTGATCGGATCCTTAAAATCCAATTTACCTATTTTTTAAACATTGGAAAAGTTACTTTCTCCATATATTAAACATTGCTTTTGGCTGGCAGGTATTGTTTTGTGTCCTTAATCCAATAGTCAAGTTTTAAATGTTACTTACATGTTTGGATCACAATGTGTGTTAGGTTTCGTCTTATTGCCATGAGGTTTGAGTCTCATTACATCGCATTTGGATCTTTATGATCCATTATCAATATAATCATATTTTGCAAGAAAAAAAAAACTCAAAACAGATGTATATAGTAGTGCATGTTAAGTACACATTTTAGTTAACTTATGTCAAATGATGTGTAAGGTATAACATTATTCACTTCTCAAGTCACTGGATGCAGATACTTGACACCATGTAAAGGCGGTGAAGAAACACATGAGGAAGATGTATCCAAGTTCCTTCCGCTGGTAAGCACAGGACTTGCCTTACTTTGAAATAGCCACAATCTCTATCTTTAATCGCAGTTGTTTGTGTAGATCAAATATGTAAGTGGCCCGTATGATGCTGATGAGGGATTTCTGTCATTGGATGAGGCAATATCCGCGCATGAAAAGTCAAAAGGCGATAAAGGAGGATCATCCAGGAGACTCTTCTACTTTGCTCTTCCTCCTTCTGTGTATCCACCCGTTTGCAAAATGATTAAGAAGTTTTGTATGAACAAATGTATGCACATACCCTACTCGAATTTTGTGTTTCTAATAAACGCATTAGTTGTGGTATTAATTGCCATTAGAACTTTTAGGTAGACTCAAAAGTGGACTTGTTAAGAGTTTAAGTACCGATTTAAATAATTTAAGCACCATATTATTTCTCCAGCTAAGGGCGGTTGGACATGAATTGTGGTTGAGAAGCCTTTCGGCAAGGACCTGGATTCATCTGAAGCACTGAGTCAACAGGTAGGAGAGTTGTTTGATGAATCACAGATCTACCGAATCGATCACTACTTGGGAAAAGAGCTGGTGCAGAACTTGGTAATAAAGATAACAACAACTATCTAATTTTCTATTTTTGTAACTTTCGTTAGTTTCATATAAATGTTTTAACATTTAACAAAATTTGTTCTAATTTCAGGTAAACAAGTTTTCTTACTCTAGAACAAAGCTTCAAACATTATTTTTTTATAAAAAGAAACCATGTTGCCTTTTTAATATGGACCAAAATTGTTATCTTTACATACAAGTAATCCTCTTAGCTTTGTACAAGTTAGTTTTTATTTTGTTTGGAAATGCAGCTGGTGCTTCGTTTTGCGAATCGATTATTCATGCCACTGTGGAACCATGATAACATTTCAAATGTACAGGTGAGGGTTCTTCTTGAACTAGATTACTTCCATATACTTTATTAATAGTGCAGACTGTAACATACTAGAAAATCAATCTCAATATAGCATCTATTTTACCTTCACAGTTTTTTAATAAAAAATGAACTTAACTTTGTTGGATTAATTTCTATTCCGGGTCACAAGTCGGTGAACCGGGCCTAAGAGGTTTTAACAAGTCGGTTAAAGTCTAAGGGGTATTATGAAACATTCCATATGCTTGGTGGCCAAGTTCACCTTGTTGGCCAAGTTGACCTTGTTGCCCAAGTTCACCTTGGTGGCCAAGTTGAGTGGTGACCACATATTATGCTTGGTGACCAAGTTGGGTTACTAGTATAAATACATGTACAAAGTTAGTGTTAGATACAACAACACAACAACATCAACAACAAACACAACAATCACCACCATCACTACCAAAGTTATTGTAATCAGTTTTTTGAGTTATATTTTCTGGTTATAATATAAGTCGGTTATTTATAAGTTGTGCGTTAATTATCGTTTATCATTCTTGAAACTTCATATGCTTATTTCTCTTATATGTGTTCTTGCAGATTGTATTTAAAGAGGATTTTGGAACTGAAGGTCGTGGTGGCTATTTTGACGAATACGGGTAGTTTCTTTTACTTCTCAAAACTTTCATACTTAAATATCTACAACTGTTTGGCACAACTGATTCAGAACATAGTATCTGCAATTTTCATTAGCATTTACCACATATGATTTTTACCCTTGCAGTTACTGATTTACATTTTGGTTTGTTTGTCAGAATTATTAGGGACATCCTTCAGAATCATTTACTGCAGGTAAAAAGAAAAGAACTTATTATTATGATTAAATGAAATTATATTTTCATATTTGCACTTATTAAACGAACAAAACTTGGCATTTGAATATAGTTTATGATATAATAGTTACAAGTTTGTTTGGAGTGAAGGTGCTTTGCCTGGTTGCAATGGAGAAGCCTGTTTCGTTAAAGCCTGAGCATATTCGAGATGAGAAACTGAAGGTGTTTGATTTTAATTTCTTTAAACGGGCCGGGTTATGTGGGAAACTGTGGTTCGGGTCATAATAAATAAATATATAATAGTACTTCTTTTCAAAAATAGTTTCAGTAATATAAGCATAATTTTTGTGAACCTGATTTCAGGTTCTCCAGTCGATTCTCCCGATTAAGGATGATGAAGTGGTAATTGGACAATATGAAGGATATAGAGATGATCCCACCGTTCATAATAATTCAAACACTCCCACTTTTGTAACTATGGTTATAAGAATTCACAATGAAAGATGGGAAGGTGTTATAAGATGTTACTTTAATTTTTATTTGTGCTAAAGTTAGTGCCATCATAAAGTGGTACAATTAACATCTTATAATTCATTTTGAAGGTGTTCCATTTATACTGAAGGCTGAAAAATCAATGAAATCAAAAAAGGCTGAAATTAGAGTACAATTTAAGGATGTTCCTGCTGATATATTCAAGCGTATGCTAATCTTTGTTTGGATTTGGTCGAATAAAATCAAGAACAATTAGTTTGTGAAACAGTTGTCAGAGTTTGATTCTGACATGTTAGTTGAACGCGTTTCTGAATTAGAACTTGTTTATTTCAGCAAAGAGCAAAGGGAGGAACGAGTTTGTTATTAGACTGCAACCTTCAGAAGCCATTTACATGAAGCTAACAGTAAGCATTTGTGTTTGTTTTTTAGCTTTGCGGTATGCTTGTTTCACATTTGCAAAAATATTTCAAATATTTTCTATTGGTGAAACGCTTTTAAAAAATGGGTTCTTTTGAAAACACCGGTAAATTGGTGGTTTTAAAAAACGACGTTATCTATGATAACGACAACAAAGAAATTCACTTTGCAAGATTTGTCATTTTGCTGCTGAAGTCGCTATCTCAGATGAGACTAATTGACAAAAGGTCGTCATCTGATAGCGATTTCACTGAATCCGTATATTTGTTGTTAAAGTTGCTATCTCAGATCGACTTCACTTTTGCAAATGGACAAAAGGTTGTCATCCGATAGCCACTTTAACAACAAAAAGACATTGGTCTAATCTAGTTAGATTTGCATACTCCAAGAATCTAAAGTTATGAGTTTTCTTCTCTCCTTTTGACATGGTTAGAAATTCGCTAAATGCTTACTAAACACTTAATATGATCTCAAATGAAGGTGAAGGAACCTGGGCTAGAGATGAAAACTGCTCAGAGCGAACTAGACTTATCATATCGACAAAGATATCATGACGTCATCATTCCAGAGGCATATGAGCGCCTGATTCTTGACACGTATGTATAATTGTGCATGCCTAATATCTTACCGGCTATGAAAATATGCATGATTTTACATTTTTTTGCAGAATACGAGGTGATCAACAACATTTTGTTCGTCGAGATGAGCTGAAGGTATATCTAGTAATTATGTTATCAGTACACATGCATTGCTGAATGCAAGTATTAATACTAATTAATATTAAATGAGATCAGGCTGCTTGGGAAATCTTTACTCTGCTGTTGCACAAAATAGACAAGAATGAAATTCATTCACTTCCATACAAGCCGGGGAGCAGAGGCCCGGACCAAGCAGATAAGTTATCTGAAAAGGTTGGATACATTCAAACCCATGGCTACATTTGGATCCCACCAACGTTGAGTAAGTCTTAGATTATGTCTCCAGCACCACCATGTGGTTCCTTCGGAATAAGATCATTGGCTTGATCTAGTTAAATAAGATCATAATCTAGTTACTTTCTACGCATCACGAGCGAAACCAGCTCTTGTTTCATATCCTGATCGATAGAAGTGTTAAATTTCAACATGAATAAAGAGAGACATTTATCAAACTTATGATCATGATATTGTTTGAATCAATATTGTGGACAGAAAATGTGGATTATTTTGGTAGAACTTTTGAAAATAAGTTATTTGATACATTGATGAGGTTGAGATATTTGGTTTTCTCGCTTTAATTCAAATATGCATCATCATCATCATCATCATCATCATCATCATCATCATCATCATCATCATCATCATCATCATATCCCACCAATAGCAAAGCTATGGTGGGGGTCTGAGGAGGGTAAGATGTAGACAACATTACCTCTACCCCATAGGGATAGAGAGGTTGCTTCCGGTGAGACCCCCGGCTCGATAGTAGTTTTGCATCAAGCTTTGGACATAAGGCACATAGCACTCAATCATCGGGACACCGGCTGACTGGTGCATGTACCCTTGTCTTTCGGCTATCAACACCACCACATGATGCCTGATTAACCTTCAGCTACTTTTAACGTTATTTTCAAGAGATTAGTAAAATAACGTCAAAATTAGTGTCATTTCACTTTTGCCCACCCGAGGGTTCACACATATATTCATTATATACATTAATTCAAATATGTATGAGGTAAGAATTTGTTTAATATGACATTCTATGATGCTAATGTGCCCTGTGTATACACTCTTATGTACTTTAAATGCATCTCACGATGGTCGAAAAAATGTAATATCCAATCAATGAAAAATAAGCCCTAACCAAAAGCAAATGCAAAAAGTCTTCAACAAAAAGAGGTTTTTAACACTTTAAAATAATTTTAAAGAAAATAAGACATACAAACATTTGATTCAATAAACGTTCATCAAATGAGTTATAAAATCATGTATTATTTACAATAATAACTATAAAGAAAACAAATCATTCATAGATTTCTAAAGATGATGAAGAAAGCGTCGCAGCTGGTTAAATAAGTAGAATGTTGATTTGAGTAACTTCTTCTCTCAATGTCCATGCTAAAACCCGTTAACTTTTAATCATTAACTTGACATGATTTTTAGCCAACTTGATTCTGCCACTTGCCCAAATTAATCTCGTTGAACGCCAAAAAAAGGTTTTTTTTGGACACCAAAATAATCTTGTTGGATGGTTTGAGGACAAGTAGCAGAATTTTGTTGGCTAAAAGTTCCATAAAGTTAATGATTAAATCATTTGGTCGGCATGATTTAGTATGGACATTTTAGAAAAAAACTGGTCAAATGAACATTCTCTTAACATTGACTAGTCAAATGAACATTTTGATCATTATCCATACCTCTATCCATGTTATAAACTAGGGGTGGCAAACTTGACCCAACCCATTCCAAATGGGTCAATTTGGGTTGTTTTAAAATTCAAATGGGTTGACTTGGGTCATAGGTTTTAATTAAATGGGTCAAAATGGGTCACTTGAAATTCCACATTCTTATTTTTGGGTCAAAATGGGTTGACAAATTTAACTACATGGGTCGATGTGTGTTAGTGTATTAAGGAAAAGTGACATGTTTGGGTTGAAATGGGTTTTAGATTGGAACGATATCGGTTTAGGTTTCGGCTCGGATCAGCTTTCGTGCCGACACGAGTTTTAGCACTGGACGGGTTGGGTTTCGGTTTCTTTCGAGTTTTCGCACTAGACGGGTCGATTAAGGTTTTTGATTCGTTTTCGTCGACATTTCGGTTTCGGTTAATTTGTCGGTTTTTTTTTTGATGAACGAGGTTAACGGTGAAAATATTTTGGTTTTTTTACTTTTTTCGTTATTCGTTTTTATTTTGAGTTATGATTTTTTATTTGTTTTTTTTGAATTTTTTTTTAGGGATTCTGATCTTAATAGAAATCATCAAAAACTATTCAAAAAAATTAATAAAAAAATCATAACTCAAAAAATAAAACAAAAACAAAAAATGTAAAAAAACTAAAACGTTTCGTCCGTTGTCCTCGTTCAAAAAAAAATCGACAAATTAACCGAAACTGAAATGTCGACAACAACGAAACAAAAACATGCTGAAACAAGCTGTTAAGTGATGAAAGGAACTGAAAAATCGCTAAAGCAAGCTGTTAAGTGCTGAAACGAGCTGAAAAATCGCTTAAACAAGCTATTAGATGCTAAAACGAACTGAAAAATCGCTTAAACGAGCTATTACGTGCTCAAATGAACTGAAAAATCGCTTAAACAAGCTGTTACGTGCTAAAATGAACTGAAAAATTGCTTAAACGAGCTGTTACGTGCTGAAAGGAACTGAAAAATTGCTTAAACAAGCTGTTTTGCAATGAAACGAACTAAAAAATCGCTAAAACGAGCTGTTACGCGCTGAAAAGAACTGAAAAATCGCTAAAACGAGCTGTTACGCGATGAAACAAACTGAAAAATCGCTAAAACGAGCTGTTACGCGCTGAAACGAACTGAAAAATCGCTAAAACGAGCTGTTACGCGCTGAAACGAACTGAAAAATCGCTAAAACGAGCTGTTACGCGATGAAACGAACTGAAAAATCGCTTAAACGAGCTGTTACGCGATGAAACGAACTGAAAAATCGCTTAAACTAGCTGTTACGCGCTGAAACAAACTGAAAGTCGCTTAAACGAGCTGTTACGCGCTGAAACGAACTGAAAAATCGCTTAAACGAGTTTTGACCCAAACCTGTTTTGACCCGTTCCAACCTTGACCCGTTATAACCCGAACCTGTTGACCCTAACCCGTTCCGACCCGAACCAAAACAACCCATTTTTAAGTGACCCGTTTCAAACCCTAACCCGTTTTAACCCAACCCAACCCATTTGTCACCTCTATCCATGTTATAAACACATAAAGAAAACTAGTAAAGGAAAAACCATATTAATCGAAAGATCACTTAAAGAAAAATCTATAATAATAGCCAAAATACATCATATACTAAAATATTAAATGCTTTGCTTCTAATGAGTTATCCGTTTTATTATCACCCGACAAATTACTTATCCAAACAAAACACAACCCACCTTGCAAGGAAGACATCGTTCTCCTAATCAATCAACCGACAAAGGAGTGTTACAAAACTAGAGTAACTCAAAAGTCCATGTTTCAAATGTACTTAAAAAAAAAAATAATACTTGACTAATTTGCTAGTACAAAATTAAGCAAAGTAGCCTCCTTTTGATTTCATCACTATATTATTAATATTAATCCCGCAAAATCCATCGTCCACCGCCTCCATGGACTCAGATCTCTCCCACTCCACGGCGGCTTCCACCGCCACACCACCAATTCCCTACTAATTACCCTTTTTACTAATAATAATAATAATAATGTATCTCTCCTCCTCCTCCTCCTCCTCCTCCTCCGATAAATCAATCAATTTCTACAAACACACCAACGCCGATCACAACATGTTACTCCAACAACAACAACTCGTAATCATGCCCGACAACAATAATAATAATAACACCACCACCAGCAGCGGTGACGATCACGAACTCAGGGCCCCAAAGAAACGGGCTGAAACATGGGTCCAAGAAGAAACCCGGATCCTCATCAGCCTCCGCCGTGAAGTTGACCGCCAATTCAACACTTCAAAGTCAAACAAACACTTGTGGGAACAGATCTCCTCCAAGATGATCGTTCCCCGATGATGTGTACCGACAAATGGAGGAACCTCTTGAAGGAGTTCAAGCATAAAAATGGTAAAGGGAGTAATAAGATGCTGTATTATAAGGATCTCCAGGACTTGATTCGAGACCGGGGGTGTGCGTCTCCCGCTTCGTCCAAGCTCGATTCCTTTATTCACTTCTCCGATAAAGGTTGATATGTCCTTGTTGTCTGATGTTTTTTATATGTTGGTTTTGTTTAGACACTGATTTTGATTGGTTGTAGGGCTAGAGGATGCGAGTAATATTCCGTTTGGACCGATTGAAGGTACATTGTTGTTAATTAATATGATTAATGTTATTGAACTTTATAAGTTATTGTAATGTTTGGTGTTTAGGTAATGGCCGATCAACGGTGAATCTTGAGACGCCTTTGGATAACGATGGTGATCCTCTTGCGATCGCTACAGCCGAAGCAGTTGCTGCAAATGCAGTCCCACCGTGGAACTGGAGAGAAACCACTGGAAATGGTATGCGTAATTTTTAAAACATTGCGTGTTGTCGTTTTTATTATGTTAATGATATGGATTTTGAAAACATGTATTGTGTAAAACTATAGGTGGTGAAGGTCAGTCTTCTTATGGGAGGATAATAACAGTAAAGTGGGGAGAATACACGAGACGGATTGGTATTGATGGATCCACAAAAGCGATAAAAGAGGCGATAAAGTCTGGTTTTGGAATAAGATCTAAACGCGCGTTTTGGTTGGAAGATGAAGATGGGATTATACGCGCTCTTGATAGGAACATGCCTGTTGGTAGTTATAATCTTCACTTAGATGAAGGTACATGAACTTAGTATATGCCTCATGTCATTTCATCCTTCGGTTTCAATGTTCGTTTATAATGGTTTGGTACATGTAGGAGTGTCGATAAAAATATGTCATTATGATGAATCTGAACGCGCACCTGTTCGACTGAAGACAAGACGTTTTATACCGAGGAGGATTTACACGAGTTTTTGACTCACCGTAGGTTGTCGGGATTAAGAGAGATAAACGGGTATAGAAATGTTAGCAATGTGGATGATTTACGCCTCGGTGCGGTTTACCAAGGGATGAGACTACTTGACTAGAATTGGTTTGGTGGGGTGCATTAAAGGGGCAAGATGATCTTTTATAGTAGGTTATTTTTTGTTAACCTTGTTAAAAGCTGTATGGTTTAGCTGTTGGAGATGTTTGGTGTGTTGTACAGATTCAGGATCTGTGAATGAATGAACTTGTTGAAGTCGTAGTTTTGTAAACTGGAATATGCTGACACATAATGAAATTACCAAAACTGTTGTGTAGACTGAATCTAAGTATACTATTAAATATACTTATTAAAGCAATAAGCTTTAAGTCCATTTTCCCTCTTCCTATTGGTTGATGATTAAACCTTTCATGTATAACAATCACTTCTCTAATTTTCATCTTATTAAAATAAATCAATAATATATTTAAATTAGATACAATAAATACAATAAATGTGTTCAATTATTCTTTTTGATATTTAATTTAATAATTTGACTTCGGCTGATTATATTTATTTATGGGAATTTCTACGCAATTAATTATATTTACGAAATTATCATTGTTAAATTATATAATATTAAAAATAGTTCAGCTATTTAATCAGAGGTCAAATATTCATTCATTTTGGCGACGTAATTAGTGTTTAACATTTCTCTGAAATTAGTTTATTACCAGAAAAAAAAAAGTCATGTGACATTAACAATTAAATTCTAATGTATTTTAGATAATAGATAATTTTGATAATTAATTTATATTTCATCCATATTATTCAGCATACATATATTATGGATTTAAGTTTATAATAATTGGTTCTAATATTAGATTTCTGAAAATTTATGAAATTCACTGATTGAGTCACACAAATATAAAATTTTGCATATATCAACAATTATACTATGTATAACTATTAAGCAAACCTTTAGAAATAAAATAATAAGAATCATTCACAAATCTCAATTTCTTCATATATACCATTCTGAAAATTAAAATTTAAAACATTTTAACAACCAAACAAAACTACATTTTTAATTATGGAATTTGTATATTCTAAATAATTATTAATTATTATTTGATTAACTATTTGACTAAGCATCCATAAGACTTACTATAAATATGGATGTTGACCCATTTACTTATTCTAAATTTAGCAGTTAATCATTTAAATATATTAGGTGGATTTTAAATTTAAATTTTGTTGACATATCTATTATAAAATTTAATTGATGTAATTGATATACGTTTTTTATATATTCATATACATTTAGCGTTTGAGAAATACAAATTTGACCCATTTGAGTATAAATGCTACCTTTATTCTGATTTATGTAAATTATGAATTAATCACCATTTTGATTAAGAAATTATTTAATTACGGAATTTGTATATTTTAATTAAAGGTGGTATGTCATTTGAATAATGATTTGAATATTTGATTAAGCATCCTTAGTTCGTCCTTTAAGTGTTACTATAAATACCGAAGTTGACCCACTAAATGCTTCTAAATTCAGCAAATACTTATTTAAATATATGATTTTGATTTTACTTTTAAATATTCAAATTATAATTCATAATATTCTAATTGATAATTACAGTTCAATTCTATTTAAAATACATTAATGTTAATAAATAAAAACCATATTAGTAAGTTATTTTTCACACCTTATATGAAGTACTTAATTATTTAAATGTTGATTATAATTATGTTATGTTCAATAATTTTATAATTTTCAATCATAGGATTCACTATATAAATATATCATAAGTTATTATAATTTTATAATTTACATATACCGTAATTTTATATTTTAAATATAACCTATTATATTTGATGAATCATTATATTTGATGCAATACATATTTTAATGAATCATTATATTTGATGATTAATTATTTTAATGTAAATACATAAATTACTACTTTATATTTCTACATTAGTAATTTAATTCCCTATTTAAATACAATCTAGATTTAAATATAGTATAGATTTAATTTAATTTATTTATGAACATTACATTTAAGGTTTTTCATCCTTATTCCCTAATTTATGAACATTACATTCAAATTTTAAAAATTCATTAATCCTAATTCCATAATTTCCGCCCTTATTTTAAGTTAAGTGAGTTTCCCTAATTCATTCTTTCTAATTACAATACGAAATTCGTGTAGAAATACTTACATTCATACGGTCCTTCTCACACTATCAAACCTTCTTTAGCAAAAAACGATTATTTTTCTTTATAAGGTTTTTAATTTAAGTTGTTTTATATCCTCCCATTGTGTGATGTATTTTTTGGCTTAAAATTATTATTGTTCAGAAATTAACTTTTTGTTTATTTTTATTTTTTAACCAGTAGGAAAATGGAGCCTAAAGACATCACCATGTTGAACCAATTGGATGTTCTTAATAGTGAGTGTATCCTCAAGGTGCGTATTTTGAGACTTTGGCGTCTCAAGGACAATTCGAAGCCTGGGCAAGATTGGTCGATCGAAATGATTGTTCAAGATGAAATAGTATTCTTAAACATTCATTAATTCTATATTATTAATACAAGTTTGTGCTAATGTTAATAATCATGTTTTAGAGTAACAGAATGCAAACTTATGTAAGGAAGGCTTGCATTCCGAAGCATGATGTGTGGCTTGGCGAAAATAGATATTTGATTTTCATTTTAAATATTCTAATTGATAATATTGTAATTGATAATTAGAGTTCAATTATATTAAAACCAAATTAGTAACTTATTGTGACATTCGTGACAAAACGTGGTATACCTTATTTACTTCGTAGCGAGTAAAAGATAAATCGGTTAATTCGTAGTGCTTAAACGAGTAACCGACCGATACTGATTATGACCCGTATATATACTGAGGGGTCATATATGAGTTATATATATATATTATAGAGGCTAACATATTGACATTTAGGGCCTAGTACACTTAAAACCATTTAAACGAAAAAGGTTTAGTTTATTGATACACTATGAGTTTAAACGCAATCGTTAACATCAAAACGAGCATTGTAACATCCGTTAAGCCGAAAAAGATTTACGAATCACTTATATCATATGTTCTAAGCAACCCGTGAAAATATTTTGGATTTTTACATCGAGTCAGTATGTTTTTCTGATTTTACAAAAATGGGCTGAAAAACACTCGTTTTCGCGCCGTTTTTCGCACTCGAACTAGTTTTCTTGCGAAAACCAAACCCGAATTAATTTTTGGACCGAGATTTACGATTGACACACGGAAATCAATGCGTTATTGGCCCCCTTTACGGGCCCGCCACAAGTAAGGGGGGACCCTTTAGTTATTATTTTGTTTTAAAAGCTTCCAAGACTTGGTCATTTCTCAACCAAACATCAAACCAACTCAATACCCTACTGTTCTTCCTCCTTGCTCCCAAAACCCTAGAGGTAACACTAATTTTTCCATGGATTCCTTACTTGTTTAACATGATTTAAACCTAGAAAATTAAGTTTTGATTAGTAATAAACATGTTTAAACATCCAAAAACCATAAAAATCAACTAAAATCATGTTTTGATGTTAAACATGTTTACAAAGCATAACTATTTAGAATTTTGACCAAAAACATGGGTGGCCATGGGCAAGGGTGGCCATGCGTGCGAGTTGTCTTGGTTTCACTTGTGGCTTAGTATAATACATCATACACATACTTATATATATACATACTATGAACTTTACGAACTCGTATACTGACTTTGTTCGTACTCGAGAAACTTGAAACACACCAACTAGACGTAGTTGACTCGTTTTAACATGCTTTTCTGGTAAGCCGAAGTTGGAATGAATTGCTTAGGTGCTTGGTGCTAGAAGCAAAGTTAAATAGCTGTGAATAGATGCAAATACGTAGTAATGAATAAGAAGCCCGTGAACTGGTTATGTGATTTTTATCTAGTTTGTAAACTTAGTACCAAAACATGTAATATGATGTAAATTAGTTTCTTGAATTTATTTATAAACAATGTGGTTGATACCAGTGTTATCTGTTACATTCCCGTATTACGCTTCCGCAACTACCTAGTCGGGGTGTGACAGAAGTTGGTATCAGAGCCATTGGTTATAAAAAATTAGGATGTCCCTTAGGATACCCTAACATAACCATAGGCTCGATTAGCTCTGGGAATAAAATAATATTAAATAATATTTACCGATGATTCTCAGGATGAACTCGAATGGGCAAGTGGGTTATTATGGTCCGGAACGTAATAACGGACTTGCTTGTGCGTGGGAATTTAAGAAGAAGTCGTTGAACAATCTAATAGGTAAAATCAGCAACATATGTGTATAAAATATAATAATATATATATATATATATATATATAAACGATTAATTGTGCTTATGTGTATAAATGCCTGCATATATTTTATTATGATTAATACTATTGAGAAATATTATTATTGTTACTAACCCTTGTGTAGAACTATGTCAAGAACTACAATATCGTCTGTCCAACAAAATACAAGTACTGCATGATGACTAAGAGGACCCAGAAGAGGACCCCGAAGAGAAATCAGATGAGGAAACGAGTGAAAGCTTAGGGGATGTTGTGGTCCTGCTCGAGGTACCTACTGACCAGCCCGATCTATCAGGCTATCTTTGTGACACCTATTCCCGAGGGAATCCCCTAGAAATGACTTAGGAGAAAGAGCCACTAGTACTTATCATTCACTGATTAGAAATCCTAGATCCCCTATTCCATTTGTGTATCATACACCAATACCCCCCTCCCACTATGAGGAACCATCAGACTGCCCGCATGAGCGTGCACCTACTTGAGAAAACCTCTTTCCCACCTCGTACTACATACCATAGGGGAGAAACATCACGTGTCCATGTCACTGAGATACCTGTTCCCACCTGGAGTCTACCCACACCGATACCGGAGTCACCTCTTCTATCCGATTCAACGTAGTTGGGTTTAGTGGTTGATCACATATTAGGACAATCACACTCGATAAACAACCTTAACCAGCACAGACACGACATGCAAGATCATATGTGGTACATGCAGCGAGAAGTGAGAGACGTACATAGGTCAAATGCTCACAACCGTTGGCGTCTGAATCGGGCGATGACCCTGTTGGGAGTTCCGATGGAGATTATAACAGCCCTAGTGAATGTTGTTGTGTGATTTTTGTACCATGTACTTATGAGTGGGTAGAACACTAGTAGTATAGCTTGGTAGTATATAGTCTTTTGGCATCCCATGCAACAATTTGTAGCAGCATGTTGGGCTAACTTGGGAATTGTTTACGTTTTAGCATTATTACAAGCACTGGGCCTTATCGGATTATGCGTTTAAGCAATTCTCATCGTGCAACCCGACTGAATTTAGAGGTACTAAAGGACTTAGCGGATTAGTGAAATGGATTGAAAAGACCGAGTCCGTAATTAACATTAGTGAATGTCCACTAGACCATATAGTCAAATTTGTTACCAGTATGTTTCTGGATCATGCTTTGATGTGGTGGAATATGATTGTACAAACTCAGGGACGAGAAACGATTAACAATATGACATGGCCTAAACTTAAAACCCTTGTAGTAGAACATTTTTGCCCAAGAAATGAGATCCAGAAATTAGAATACGAACTTTGGAATTTGGAAATTAGAGGCGCTGATCAATTAATTTACACAAATCGTTTCAATGAATTGATTCATTTAATACCATGGTCAATTATTCTGGAATCCAAGCGTATTGAGCGCTACATTTGGGGACTGACCCCAACCGTAAGAAATTTAGTCAATTCCATAGCCTATCCAACTTTAGAAAGTGTTATGTCACACCCTAACGTCGTTACTTTTGATCTTACAAGAAACGGTGTATTAAGAGTACCAGGGGAATCGTCTGGTTTGAAACGAACTGGCTATACCTCTAGGACACAAGTGAAATTTCAGAATAAACGAATCTGCCCTACAACTCCAAACTATGCTATGACCAATTCTGACATGAAACAAGATGCGTACAAAGGGTCATTTCCGAAGTGTGGAAAGTGTAATTTTCATTATACTGGAGAATGTCGAACGACCATATGTCAAAGAGGCGGAAATATTGGGCATTATGCCCCAAGTGGTAGATCTATAATGAATACTTCAAACCGACAGTTTCAAATAACCCAACCTCGTCGTTCACAAACATCTAGTCCCCAACCAATTCGACAACAATCTAATCAGCAAACTCCATCTACAATGAACCCCTATACATGTTATAAATGCGGTAGTAGGAAACACTTTAGGAGACACTGCCCCAAATTGAATCCCGATGTAGTAAAAGGACAAAACCAAGGGCAAACATCAACTTCCAATCCAGCTAGGGGACGCACCTTCGTAAATGGATCGGACGAAGCGCGACAAGACCCACATGTAGTAACAGGTACATGCTTAGTTTCTAATCATTGAGCTTCAGTCTTAATTGTTACGGACGCCGATAAAAGTTTTGTAGCTACTAACTTCTTACCATTGAGGAAAATTTCGGTTACTGAATTAACAAATCCTTATAATATAGAACTCGCTAACAATAAGTCTATGATTGTTAACCAAATAGTTCGAAACTGTCCTTTTATCCAAAACGACATGTCATTCTTTATAGACGTATTCCCAGTAGAATTAGGAAGTTTCGATGTTATAGTCGGTATGGACTGGCTATCTAAGTTTAAAGAAGAAATTGTTTGTAATGATAAGACTATTAGGATACCTCTTTCGAATGATGAGGCAATGATTGTTCAAGGTGAGAAATCTGGTACCGTATTACCTCTCGTATCCCAACTTAAGGCACTAAAGTATTTGCGCCAAGGTTGTACATTATACTTAGCGAGTGTAATAGTTAAGGAACCCGATGAAAACCGAATAGAAGACATCCCAGTGGTACGAGAATATGAAAATGTGTTTCCTGACGAGTTACATGGTTTACCACCGACCCGACAAGTCGAATTCCGTATAGACCTAATACCAGGAGCAGCTCCAAATGCTAAGGCACCCTACCGGCTTGCACCTTATGAAATGCAAGAATTGTCCAACCAATTGCAAGAGTTACTAGATAGAGGTTTTATACGACTTAGTTATTCACTATCAGGAGCACCGGTTTTATTTGTAAAAAGAAAAACAGAAGTTTTGGGATATGTGTATTGATTACCGGGAGTTAAATAAAGTGACTATCAAGAACAGATACCCCTTACCTTGAATTGATGACTTGTTTGATCAACTCCGGGGTGCGAAGTATTTTTCGAAAATTGATCTCGGATCAGGTTTTCATCAAGTAAGAATTCTGGAAGAAGATATCCCAAAAACAGCCTCTCGAACTCGGTAGGGTCACAATGAATTTTTGGTTATGCCGTTTGGGTTGACAAATGCACCTGCAGCATTTATGGATCTTATGAACCGAGCTTGCAAACCCTACCTTGACAAATTCTTAATAGTAATTATCGATGACAACTTGATATAATCGAAAAGTAACAAGGGACACGAGCAACATCTGCGGGTATTCTTAGAATTGTTGTGGCAAGAAAAGTTATACGCCAAGTTGTCCAAATGTGAATTCCGGCTGTAGGAAGTACAATTTTTAGGACACATTGTGAATCAACAAGGAATCCAAGTAGACCGATGAAGTATTTTATTACAAAAACCGGGTCTGAATTCCCACAATTCATAATCTTCGTGAACTGATTCTTGATGAAGCACACAAATCCAAGTATTATATTCACCCAAGTACTGATAAGATATATAAAAATGATAAGGAATTTTTCCGGTGGCTTGGTATAAAGAAGGATATAGCCTTGTATGTAAGTAAATGCACGAATTGTGCACGAGTTAAGACTGAATACCAAAGGCCTTCGAGAATGTTGCAACAACCCAAAATCCCATAATGGAAATGGAAATAAATTGCCATGGACTTCGTAACACACCTTCACAAAACCTCCCGAAGACACAATGCAATTTGGGTAATTGTAAACCGATTAACCAAATCTGAACACTTCATTCCAATCTACAACAACTACACTACCAAGAAACTCGCTCGAATTTGCATTGATGAAATTTTATCCCGACATGAAGTACCACTTTCAGTTATTTCAGACCGAGACAATCACTTTTCTTCACGTTTTTGGCAAGCGATTCAAGAAGCTTTGGGAACCCGAATGGATCTGAGTACCTCTTACCATCCCCAAACAGATGGCCAATTTGAACGAACCATCCAAATCTTAGAAGACCTATTTCGTACTTGGGTATTGGATTTCAAACGAAATTGGGATCAACATCTCTTGTTCAGTGAATTCTCTTACAGTAACAGTTACCACAGTAGTATACAAGCATTACATTATGAAGAATTGTACGGACGAAAATATAGATCGCCTCTGTGTTGGACCGAAGTGAGTGATACTCAAGTTACAAGATACGAATTGATTCATGTAACAACTGATAAGACTCATAAGTTTACACGAAAGCTGAAAGCCGCCCGTAACCGACAAAAGAGCTATGATGATATTCGTAGAAGACCGTTATCGTTTGAAATAGGCGACAAGGTATTTTTAAAGGTATCGCCATGGAAACGTGTTATAAGGTTTGGAAAGACTGGTAAGTTAGCCCCGTAATACATTGGACCTTTCGAGATTATTACAAAACTTGGTCCCGTAGTTTACCGACTAAAACTACCCTTAGAACTGAGCACCATTCACGATGTGTTTCATGTATCGAATCTGGAAAAAAAAATATCTGACTGATGAAATGGCAATAGTACCATTGGAAGATGTTCAGATCAAGGAAAAGCTCAAATTCGTAGAGGAACCAGTAGAAATTGTGGACGGGAAAACTAAACAGTTATAACACAATAAAATCTTATTGGCAAAAGTTCAGTGGAATTCAAAACAAGGACCCAAATTTACTTGGGAACGAAAGGGTGAATTTTCGAAAGAAATACCCACACCTGTTCCCTAAAAAGAAAACCGTTGACACATCAAATTTCGAGGACGAAGTTTCTTAACGGGGTGGGGGGGGGGGGGGGGGGGGGGCATGTGACATTCGTGACAAAACGTGGTATACCTTATTTACTACGTAGCGAGTAAACGATAAATCGGTTAATTCGTAGTGCTTAAACGAGTAACCGACCGATACTTATTATGACCCGTATATATACTGAGGGGTCATATATGAGTTATATATATATATTATAGAGGCTAACATATTGACATTTAGGGCCTAGTACGCTTAAAACCATTTAAACGAAAAAGGTTTAGTTTATTGATACACTATGAGTTTAAACGCAATCGTTAACATCAAAACGAGCATTGTAACATCCGTTAAGCCGAAAAGATTTACGAATCACTTATATGACATGTTCTAAGCAACCCGTGAAAATATTTTGGATTTTTACAACGAGTCAGTATGTTTTTCTGATTTTACAAAAATGGGCTAAAAAACACACGTTTTCGCGCCGTTTTTCGCACTCGAACTAGTTTTCTTGCGAAAATCATACCCGAATTAATTTTTGGACCGAGATCTACGATTGAAACGGAAATCAATGGGTTATTGGGCCAAAAGGAGGCCCAAATGGCCCCCTTTACGGGCCCGCCACAAGTAAGGGGGGGACCCTTTAGTTATTATTTTGTTTTAAAAGCTTCCAAGACTTGGTCATTTCTCAACCAAACATCAAACCAACTCAATACCCTGCTGTTCTTCCTCCTTGCTCCCAAAACCCTAGAGGTAACACTAATTTTTCCACGGATTCCTTACTTGTTTAACATGATTTAAACCTAGAAAATTAAGTTTTGATTAGTAATAAACATGTTTAAACATCCAAAAACCATAAAAATCAACTAAAATCATGTTTTGATGTTAAACATGTTTACAAAGCATAACTATTTAGAATTTTGACCAAAAACACGGATTAGAAAATGAATATGACGTTTTTACGGTTTGAAACCAAAACCGAAACCCTAATTAAAAAGGCTGGTCTATGGATGTTTTATGCTTGGTTTTGTGTTATATGACATGTAGAGACACTGACTTTGTGACCCGAGACCTGGAGAGTCGCTAAAACCATCAAAATCTACCGAAAACCGACAAGGTATTACCGGTTTACTCGTTTAGGGGCTGTTTGTGCTTAGATTGTGACGTGCTTGCTTTTAGGTTATGAAACTATGCAGGGACATTAGGGATCATTTAC